>NW_025896087.1:2592508-2595656 GCF_002878395.1 Capsicum annuum | reverse complement strand
CTATCCATCCAATGACAAGTAACGGTTAAATAATCATTTTTATTTAACCGTTACTTGTCACTGGATGGATAGTAATTTTGTGATGCAAAAACGTATTCTTGCTTTTTTATATGATGAAGATCGTAAACATACTGGAGATTTTATTGCTGATTCTATTGTCCAAACCATGTGCGATGCCAATAAAAGCGAGCATCGGAAATACAACATCAACATCCAGTTCTAGTAATACTGATTTGTTACCTATGTTTTTGGTTACATTATTTTTCAATTCTCATAATGAGATTAACAACATGGGTTCATAAGAAGTTTAACTCAACCTTGAAGTTAGAGACTTCGTGCTGATAACGTGTTATAAAATAATAAAGAACAAAGAAGAAGAGTAGAGAAAGAAGAGAGAGTAATTCTTATTTCTTCTCTTGAGGGATTTTTGAGGTGTCATCAGATTGAGAATACAATGAACAAAACCCCTTTATTTATAGGGAAAAATACTCCTAGTTTCTGACTAAAAAACATATACTTCAAATCCTGATAGATATCAACTAGATCTTATTAGATCTTGATAGACATTCACTATAATGTAAATACATTTATAATGATATTTTATTTATAAATTATATATAGATAATTATAATATATATATAAAAAATTTATCAGTTCGGTTTGATTATTTTCACAGTTTTTTTAGCAAAATCATAACCAAACCAAATAGCATCGGTTTTTAAAAATTTAAAACCAAATTTAACTAAACCAAACCAAGTGTTAATTTCTTTAATCGATTTGATTTGGTTTACGGTTCGATTTGATTTTTAACCAAACCCATGAACACCCCTAGTATAAAATTATTTCACGCATTCATTTATCCTCCTTATTTTTGGTATTCATGTTTAGTGGCATAATAAACGTGCACTTTACGCTTTAGTTTGGTTTTAATTTCTATTTACCTGATAGATTTATATTCTCAAAGTTTAGATACATATGCTTATTTGTTTAATTTCATAGTATAAAATTAGTGGGTTGTTTGGTTAAGAAAAAAGCTATTTCAGATAATTAGTTTAAAATTTAGTTATCTCATTATATATATGAAATAATTTATATCATAATAAAAGTTATTTCAAATAATTAGTTTCGAAATTAGTTATCTCATTTTATATATGAAATAATTTATCTCATCATTATGATATAAATAGTGAGATAAATAATTTTTTTACTAACTAATACCTCATATCAAACATGGAATAAAATAGTCATTTATTTTATTTCAAAACTATTTATTTTTTATACCTTCACCGAACGACTTCTAAGTGCTTATTTATAAACATTTAAATTTAAAATTAAAGAATATAAATATCAATTCATGGCAAGTTAAAGAATACATTTATATACTCTATTCGTTCGTCTTTATTTGTTCTAATTGAATTTTTATTTTTACTTTTTATTTTTGACATATTAAGAAAGGATAATGTTTTTTTTTGTATTTTACACTTAGCATTAATTGCTTTTTCTCCAAATTAATTTCAAGACATAATATAAACATTATTTAATAAAGTTACTATAGTAAAAAAGTCATGTTATTAATTATTTTTTTAATAAATATATTAAGTTAGAATATGAGAAGTAAAAATAAACCAAACAAAACATATGTAATCATCTAAATTGTGTTGTGTTTTGTCACACTTATGGCAAAAATAGGAAAATAGAAGAATAACTGCTAATATTAAATTAACAAAACGTAATACTCAAAGGCTAAAAATTAAAATTTGATCTCAATAGAGAAAAAACATGTTTTTGCCCTGAACTTATCCTTCAAATTCATTTTAGCACTTAAACACTTTAAAGATGTTAAGGGAGATAAATAAATGAAAATTAAGTTTAAGTTCTAATTAAGTTTAAGTTCTAAAATGAGTTTGGAGGACAAGTTTAGGGGAAAGATATGTCTTTTCTCTCATCTCAATAACTTAACACTTTAACTCATTTCTATCATATATTATGGACATTCGACGCTCATGTCACATATAAATTTTGAAAAATATCTAGATAATTATTTTATAAATTAGAATGTTCAATTAACGTAGTGAAGTAGGGCGAAATAATCATTTCATTTTTCCTACACTAGCTAATAAAAATAAGAACTTTGTACACGAAAACTAATTCGAACACGACGATTAGTAAATTAGGGGAGAAATGATGAGAAATTTGACGGTCGATCGGAGTTAGATAAACGACGTCGTGGGGACTGCTTGCTAACTTCTGACTGACCGTTTTCATACTTTACGCATAAGCGTTTATCTTCCCGTGTCCATATTATGGCTGTCAAGTGGTCCGGGCCGGGCCAACCCGGAACTAGCTCGTGTTATTTAACCGGGTTGAGGGCCGGGCCGGGGCCGGGTTGGGGTCTAAGTGGGTCGGGCCGGTCCGGGCCCAACAATAAAAAAATCAAAAACCACCCTAACCCGACCCACTTAACCCAACCCGGTCAAACCCACCTAAACCTGGTCAAACCCGTTTAAAAAATCAGTCAAACCCGATCAAAAATATAAAAATAAACTTTTTTTCAATATACATTATATATACCCACCTATATACATTATAAATACGTTAAACAATATATATACACTATATATATAGTATATACTACATTAGAATTTAAAAAATATATACACATATACACAATTACACATATATACACACCATCCAAATATATATGTACTACTTTAAATTTTAAAGTTTAAATAAAATATACTACAATATATATATATATATATATACACACACATGTATACGTTAAATATACACGTCTATAGAAGATCTATTCACATATATACACTCTAATCTATGTATATGTAAAACTTTAAATGAAATATACTATAATATAAACATTACAATATATATTTGTATAGTTATATACTAATTTATAAAACATATACACATGTATACGTTATATAGACACGTCTATAGAAGATCTATTCACATATATACACTCTATTCTATGTATATGTAATACTTTAAATCAAATATACTATAATATATATTCATTACAATATATATTTGTATAGTTATATACTAATTTATGAAATATATACACATGTATACGTTAAATATACACGTCTATAGAAAATCTATTCACATATATACACTCTATTCTATGTAT
>NW_025896087.1:2556139-2589508 GCF_002878395.1 Capsicum annuum | reverse complement strand
ATATATACCATTCAATATATACACTACCTTAAATAAAAGTATAAAACATATGCTATTTAATATAATAAATTAATAATACTTGATAGTAAATTAATAATGTATTAAAACTAAGTTTTTAATTTCAGTTTGTGAAATTCTGAATTTTCAAAAAAAAATCTTAACCGGCCGGGCCGGGCTAGTTAATCGACGGGCCCAAATCGGGTTGGGTCCGGGCCGGGTTAATCGGGCCCAAATCAAAAACCCAATCGTACCGAGACCGGGACCCCTAAAGCCCTTGGGCTTATCGGGTCGGGTCAATCCGGACCGTTTTAATTATTTGGGCCGGTTCGGGCCGGTTTTAATCGGCCCGTTTGACACCCTTAGTCCATATCCAAAAAAATCTTTTGGTTTTTGGGCATTCGTGTGTTTTTCCAAATAAACAAGTTTATTGTATTACTTTATTCGTGTGTTTTTCCAAATAAACAAGTTTATCATATTACTTTATAATTTGTCTCAAATATTCATACAATATAGTGCCCCATTTATAACCCAACTTGAAAAAACTAAGGCTGCATTTATTTTTATTAAGATTTAGACGTTTAAATTTGGATGCATATTTGAATAATTAAGATATCATCTTTAATTTGAAAATTGAATGGTTAAGATTATTTATTTTTCAATATCTGAATACGCAAAATTTATTTATTTGTATATATAATAAAAAATATAATTTAAATAAAAAATAAATATTTTAAAAAATATTTGATTCAATACAGTAATATTATTCTTTAATTAAAAAAAATATTTATATTTGTTAGTGATAATGAAAATGGTTTGTAATAATGGTGGTAGAGGCGAATTCAGGATTTAGGGTTTATGGATTCCCCATATTAGATAAAAATAAAATCAAATAGTAACTAAGGGGATTTGAACCCGCAATCAAGAGGAACTTTTACAAGTCCCTCTACTCCACTAGACCAACAACACATTTTATTTAGTAAGTTTTACATAAATCTTAAAAAGTTTATCCATATTTACACCTTATCTCAACTTTATTCAAAATCTCATAAAATTCTGATTTTGTGTTTTTAAGATACATATAAGTTAAAAGTGATAAAAGTTGATGATACATCTTAAAAATTAACTAATTAACTTAAATTAAGGAATGTAATGGTAACTACAATATTAAAGCAACAATTTACTCAACCAATCATCTGATTAACTAAAAAAATCTCCTAAAAGACGACATTATGTTACTAATTCAAATTTTTTTAAATATCATCTCCCTATTTAATTTGGAGATTTATTCTTCTTCTCTTTTTATTTTTTTCTTCTACATTAGGGATATCAAATCTTCCAGTAGGATTGCCTGGGTTAGGTGTTTCAAATTTGTCTTTCAAGATACCAAGATCAGTAGCATGGTTGATAGGTCAAAGCTTGGGCAATTGATCAAGAATCTAAGAGAAAACAAACCATATTTCACAAACAACAGATATCCCCCACAACCAAACTGCATCATTGTTGGGATGCTTCATTCTTTATATCGAGAAAATTTCAAGTAGAACAAATTGAACAATGATAAAAAATCTGAATGTACATTTTCGAAGGGACTTGCGATTGATGTGGGCATTGTGGAGTGTTTTTTACGGAACCACCACCAAGGTTCGAACTCATACAATGGGGGGAGGACGACGACGACGACGACGACGACGATGATGATGAAGAAATGAATGATGTGGGATTTTTGTAATTTAACACCATAATTTTCTTTTCTTTACGAGTGATTGATGTATGTCCGTTTGTCTTTGATGGTCCTTATTTAAATAGTTTTACTGTAGTACTTTGGGTAGAAGTTTGAGAGATGCATAATACCTTGTGGATGTAATAGTGTTCTTTAAGGATTTGTTGTTGATAGTTATACTGTTGTGATTGTAGAGATACATACATGTGTTAATAAGAGATACACAACAAGTTTGAGTAAACAAATGTTTGTTGTTTTTTCATGTTAGGGCATCGTCACCTTATGTGACTCTAACAATTAAAATATACATATTATTATGAAAGATACATATATGTATAAGAAGAAATACATTTTTTAAATTCTGTAAGAGATGCACACTACATTATAACAATTTTATATATATCTCTTACTGTACTAATATGATGCCTCTTATTACATGTTACATTGAAGTTATCTAACCAGAGATATATAAATTAAATGTATAATTTACACGAAGATACAAGATGACAAAACTTATCTAATGTATTGAAATATGTATTTGACATCTTTAGACTTGACATTTAACAATCATATAACAAGAGATACATTTTTTAAAGTATGTAAAAGATACATACTACATTATAATAATTTTATATGTATCTCTTACTGTACTAATATGCATGACTCTTATACATGTTACACTGAAGTTATCTAACAAGAGATACATAAAGTAGATGTACAATGTACACGGAGATACAAGATGACAAAATGTATCTAATGTATTTGACACATGTGCATATTTGCAATCAACTTATATATGATAGATATAACCATATTCTTATACAACACAATACTTCTTATAGATAATCAATATGTACAACACTCATAATACTTCTTAATAGAACACTTGGAATATTCAACTAGAATAGTTCAACCGAGATACATATATTTTGGATAACATAATTCATACACTACAATGAGATACATTACAATATATAAGTTAGATTATTGATTGATTATTTACCAGTGAAGCATTACTACGTAACTTGACACATAAATCTACCAGTAGAATAAAAAGTATAAAGATACATTATACTATACAACTTTTGTGTCGAAATACATCACTATAGATAGATTTTAAGAGAGATACATAAGACTATTATATATCTCACTTATAAATTTAACATATTTTCAATAATTAAACTGGTGTAAATTTCTCAATGACGATCTAATCAAAATTTTTAGAAATAACATTAAGTCCTCCAGGAACTTGGCCTCCAGATAACACCACTTCAATTTTCAAGATCTGATTTATCGCAACATTCCTAGAAGCATCAGGCACCAATGATACAAATATTTTTCCGTATAAGCAAGAAAAAAGCTCTGTAATTTCTCTAAAATCAAAAAGAATCAGAAGCTTTGGAAATAGTTGAAGAAGAAAAATTGCACCAAGAAAAAATATGAACGAAAAATCGGCCTCCAGGAATTTGGCCTCCAGATAACACCACTTAAATTTTTAAGATCTGATTCACCGTAACATTTTTAGAAGCATCGGGCATCAATGATATAGATGGTTGTCTATATACGGAAGAAAAAATCTTTGCAAGTTCCTCTGTAATCAAGAAGAATCAGAAGCTTTGCAACTAGTTGAAGAAGAAAAATCACGTCAAGAAAAAATAACAAGAAAATATCATAGTAATCATGCTCGATAGTAAAATCAATGATAATTCATCCCAAAATTTGGAAAATACCGCAATAAGCATGAAAATATGAAAATAAATATGTAATTCAACTTATAATTCACTTGAAATCTCATAATCTTGTAAATGGCAACATTGGGTATGAACCCTAATTTCAATTTCATGAAAAATCATATAAAATAAAATAATTTTGTAATTTAAAATAAGTTTTGGGCACAAGGATGAAAGAAGTATCCTTGTTCATAACCCCACATACCTTGATTGAAGATTAGATGAAGAAACTTGATCTATTGATTTCTATTTGAGTTCTTGAAGATGGATCCTTGATTATCTTACCTTGGGAATCCTCAATCTTAAGCTTTCTTGGAGAAACTATGGTGGAATTTGATTTCTTGGAGAAGGAGCTTTGAACTCTAGGATTTTTATTTGAGAGAAAAATTGATGAATATAAGCCTAAAGTGCTTAGAATAGACTTAAATCTTATGTTTGGACGGATTGGGGGCTTGGGTATTGACCAAAATACCCTTTTTAAAGTCTCAAACGGAACTGAAAAATGATAAAAAATACAATTTATTGTGCCACTGCGACGCGCCACTATCGCGGTGGCTCATTGAAAAAAGGACGAATGGGAACTGGGCTTTCTTCATGACTCAGAGCTATCGTGGTGCCCTATAATTTTTTCCATTTTGGCCACTGACGCGACGCGGCAACATCGCATTGGTCAACTGGATTTTGATAAATGGGAATTTAAACCTCTCCGCAATGCCCCGATATTGCGGAGGTCTACTGGAATTGACAATTATGAATCGTGCCTTCACCGTGACGCGCTGAGAGTCCAGATGGCACACTGTTTTACTAAAAATGCTCTAATTTCTTCATTGAGTGTCGAAATTGGGCGAATTTGGTATCGATGGAAAGCTTATCGTTGAAATAAATATTATTCATTTTGGAAGCTATCTTTTAACATTCTAGGAACAAATTTAAGAAAAAAATACGGGGTATTACAATGACATGGTACATTAGGTCATAGTAATATTGCTTCTCATAAAAGACTTAATAAAATAAAATTAATTCCTGCAGTAAATATTGACAATATTTTTAAATGTTCTGTGTGTATTGAAGCAAAGCATTCCAAGAAACCTTTTAATTATGTTGCTAGTAAAAAGACTGAATTACTTGAACTAGTACATTTAGACTTAGTAGATTTTAAGAGCTCTGTTAACAAAAGTGGAAAGAAGTATTACATGAATTTTGTTGATGAATTTTCTAGGTACACTAAGGTATACCTCCTTAAATCTAAAGATGAGGTTGAAAAAATATTTTTAAAATTCAAAGTAGAAGTAGAAAAATCAATTAGACAGAAAAATTCAGAGATTTAGATTTGATAGAGGCAGTGAATACAGTACTAAAATTCTAAAAGATTTTTGAGAAAAAAAATGATATTATCCATGAGTTTAGTGCTCCTTATACTCCCCCAGAAAATAGTATAGCCGAACGAAAGAATATAACTCTTAGGAAAATGTTGAATTCTATGCCTTTAAACTCAGGTCTACCTGACTATATGTGGGGAAAAGCTGCCTTGTCTACATGCGATATTCTTAATAGAGTCACTCATAAAAAGTTAGACGAGACCTTATATGAGTTATGGAAAGGGTTTGCCCCTAACTTGAAATTTCTTAAAGCGTAAGGGTGTTTGGCTAAGGTTGGTCCACCTGATTTTAGACGGGTAAATGTAGGCTCTAAGACTTTTGACTCTATATTTATTGGTTATGCTCAAAATAGTGTTGCTTATAGATTTATGTCATTAAATGATTATTCTATTTTTGAATCTAGAGATGCAAAATTTTTTGAGCATGTTTTTCTTTTAAACAATGGTGTGCCTAGTGATGTGTAAATAATACTTCTATATCTATGTCTGTTAACTCTCATGTTATGTCTGGATCTGATATTATTGCTAAAGAGCCTAAAAATGAACTTAGAAAAAGTAAAAGATGTGGAACTGAGATTAATTTTGGTCCTTATTTTATCACCACTTTTTAACTGAGGATTTTCATATCGATACTTTAAATGATGAATTAGTGTTTATCTATTTAATAGAAGAAGACCCTAAGACATGATGAAGCAATGAGTTCAATAAATACGATATTTTGAAAAGAGACTATTAAAAGTGAATTATACTTTATAGTCTCCAATCACACTTGAGACTTGTATAATTTTCCTAAAGGTTGTAAACCTATAAGTAGTAAGTAGATATTTTTGAAAAAAAATTGAGGCATGATGGTACAATTGAGACATATAAGGCTAAACTTGTGATTAAGGGTTTTAACCAAAAGAAAGATGTTGATTATTTTGATACTTATTCTCCTATGACTAAAATATCGACCATTAGGACTCTTATTGCTCTAGCCGCTATTAATAGTTTAGTGGTACCATAAATGGATATCAAAACTACATTTTTAAATGGTAATTTAGAGGAAGAGATCTATATGACTCAACCTAAGGGTTTTGACGTCCCAGGACATGAGGATAAAGTATGTAAATTGATAAAGTCCTTATATGGACTTAAGCAGATACCTAAGTAGTGGTGTGCAAAATTTAATTTCACATTAATGAATAATAACATTGTTGTTAATTCATCAAATACCCATGTTTATTCTAAAATGAAAGGATCAGATTGTGTGATTATATGTTTATATATGAATGACATGTTAATCTTCGGCCCTAATGTGAATGTTGTAAATAAGATTAAGAAATTTTTATTTTTTAAATTTGAAATGAAAGACCTTGGAGAAGCTAATGTGATTTTAGGGATTAATATCAAAAGAACTATTAATAGATTCTTTTTGTGTCAGTCTCATTATATTGAAAAAATGTTGAAAAGGTTTGATTGTTTTGATGTAATTTCAATAAGAACTCATTGTGATCCTATCATACACTTGAAAAAAATAAAGATTTCAGTGTTTCTCAAACTGAATATGCTAAAATAATTGGGAGTGGAATGTTTTTCATGAACTATACTCAGCCTAATATAGCTTATGCTGTTAGTAGATTGAGTAGATATACTCTTAATGCTAGTAGTGAACACTGAAATGTTCTTCATCGCTTGTTAAGGTATCTAAGAGGCTCTATGGACTGGTGTTTGTAGTTTAATAAATTTCCTACCATTTTAAAAGATTTTTTTAATTCTGTAACGCCCCAAAAATGGGTCCTGAGACATCATACGGTGTTCGAGACTACGAGTAGCCTCAAGCTAACCCTATAAGCCTTCTACTAAATTTGAAGCTTATAATAAAGTAAATGTAGATATATAGTCAAAGCTAAAATGCAAAATTCTGTATGAGATAAGGTGAAACTGTCTAAATATAATATCTGAAAGTATTGAACTCAAGAATCTAGTAAATCAATACTGGAAATCTGAAAATATCTAGCATTCTGACAAGCCTCTACTACTAATAACTAGAGAGCCACTGGGACAAATCCCCAGTTGTCTCGAACTATCGGCGAATACTGAATCATCTATACTAGTAAGCTAAAAAACTAAATAACTGGGTCCCTAAACTATGAGAACTCACCAACTATTGGTATGCAGATAGAGATGCTCAAAATCATTCACGCTGCTGAAACTGAGCACTTGAACCTACATTATGAGATAATGTAGCACATAGACGAATGCACAAGTAATCAATATCTCAATATTATTATAAATTTGTAAAAGAATGCATGCTAAATGTAGATGATTCACATAAGCTGGAATATCTAAAAACTGAAAATCATAAGCATGAATAGCAAAACATGTTGCATAGATCTAGTGAGTCATAACATTTAGTTTTAAAAAGCTGTACTTGTATTCTATCTTTAAATCATGCTGTCTAAGTGTAGAAAGGAATCACTTTTATATCTGAAATCTGAAAGCTGACATCTGTAACTAATGCCTCATATAAAGCAATAGCTGAATAAAATTTGTGAGCCTTTACACTTAGTTTCTAAAAGTTTTTTTGTTATTCT
Organism: Capsicum annuum; assembly: GCF_002878395.1. NCBI lineage: Eukaryota > Viridiplantae > Streptophyta > Magnoliopsida > Solanales > Solanaceae > Capsicum > Capsicum annuum. The sequence goes on along the minus strand of NW_025896087.1, from coordinate 2,582,104 downwards.
TTACTCTTTTTTGTAAGTTGTAGGGAGGTTCTTCTAACCGACATACACTATGTGAGCTATCATAGTGTCCAACATCTAGTTCCCTTATGGAAAAACCTCACGTTGGGGAGAGGTATCATACTCTTGCCAAGGAGTATAACCTAATCTAAGTGATCACATCTGTATCTATCATCCATATAGAAATGAGAATAATTTGATAATCTAAACCTATGTTGGCTCGTAGTTTGGGGCATGTGAACATACCTAACACGGTACTAAATACTACTCCCTTTAATTGTATGCTCATTCGGTAGGAAATCCATTTTAAAAACTAATATAAGGGTTTACAATGAAAACCTCTTGTAAATTTATTTTTACAGTAAACTGTAGCTAAATCTATAAAGTGGATTTCATATCTAAGCTGAGATCAAAAGATCAAATCTTTGTTCAAAATCTGAATATAACAAGTCATGGGATGCTTAAAAGCATAATCTTCTTGAAATAACAACATTCAAACTAGGGCTAGTAACCCATGCATCTATTTTATGTCAAATCATCATAAAACTCATGCTAAGTAATGAAAATATTGATAATTTAAGTCTAAATCTGGAAATTTCTAAAATACGGATGAAAATACAAAAGTAGTCATGCAATTTAACATCTAATTCACTTGAAATCTCATAATCTTGCAAATAACAATATTGGATATGAACCCTAATTTGAAACTTGTGGGTAATCATATAAAATCATGTAACTTTGTAATTAAAAACTAGTTTTGGGCACAAGGATGAAAGAATTATCCTTGTTGAAAATCCCACATACCTTAATTGATCATTAGATGAAGAAACTTGAACTTTGAGTTCCTATTTGTGCTTTTGAATATAGATTCTTGAAGTTCTTGAATTGATAATCTTTAATTTTGAGCTATCTTGGAAAAAGAATGGTGGAATTTGGATTTATTGGGGATGAAGGTTTGATGTTCTAGGGTTTTTTTTGAGAGAAAGTTGATGAAAAGTGAGCATAATAAACTTAGAATAGGTTTAATCCTCTGTTATTCACAATTTGGGGGCTTGGAAAAAGACTAAATTGCCCTTTTAAAATTTTAATCGGAACTGGAAATCTCAATTTTGCCTCCCACCACGACGCGCCTCTATCGCGGTAGCTTACTGGAAAAAGGACGATCACCATTTCGACCTTTGGCGCGATGCGGCGTAATCACGTTGTGTCACTAGAAAAGGACGAGTGCCATGTTGCACTTTACCGCGATGTGGTGTCTGTCTAATTAGGAATTTTGGTGTGATACAGGCTAATCGTGATGAGCTACTAGAATGGGATGAATGAGAACTGGAGCTTCACCACGACGTAGGACAATCGTGGTTCTTAATTCAAATGGGACAATTGCAAATCTGTCCTTCAGCGCGATGCAGTGCTTATTGCGGTGATATACTACTTTCACTAAAATTGCCATAACTTCTTAACCGAGTATCTAATTAAGGCAAAATTGGAATCGTTGGAAAGCTAATTCAATTATCTACATATTGAAGGGTCTAAAGCTGGAAAATTCTACTCATATAAAGAGTTCTTCATTTTTTAAAGTTAACCCTTGACATTCTAGGAGTGAAACTGAGCAAAGAAAAGTATGGGGTATTACATCATCTCCCCTTTGGGAATATTCGTTCTCAAATGAGACTAGTTAAACTGAAGATTCTGAGGAACTGATCTAAAACAACTACATGAATGAATCTAAAACATACTGAGCAACTGAACTAATCTGTGAGTGCATGAATTTACATGAAAATAACTATATAGCTGAATCTGAGACTGGAAAAGAACTGAATTAAGGAAGACTGTTACCTTCGACTGAATCTGAGTTTGTGGAGAAGAGATGAGGATACTTGGTATGCATGTCTACTTCTGTTTCCCAAGTATCACTCTTAACCGACTTATTTTTCTATAGAACTTTGACCAAGGGAACTTCTTTGTTCCATAGTCTACGGATCTGATGATCAAGAATCTCTACTGGAACTTCTTTGTATGAACAGCTGAATCGTCCATGCACTTCTTCAATAAGGACATATAGAACATTGGATGAACTGATGATAAGTATGAGGGTAGCTCAAGCTCATACGCTACCTTCCCCATGCAACTCAAAATCCTTTAGGGGCCTACATATCTGGGGCTAAGCTTCCCCCTTTTGCCAAATCTCTTCACCCCCTTTATGGGTGAAAACTTCAAATACACAAGATTATCTACTTCAAACTCAAGATCTCTTCTTATTACGTCTGCATAAGATTTCTGACGACTCCAAGCTTCTTTTAATCTCTCTCGAATCAACTGAACTTTATCCATGGCTTCAAACACCAAATCTGGCCCAATAAAAGCGGCCTCATCCACTTCAAACCAGCCGACTGGTGATCTACATCTCTGACCATGAAGAGCTTCAAACGGGGCTATCTGAATACCATAATGGTAACTGTTATTATAGGCAAACTCAATCAATGACAAGTGGTTATCCCAACTGCATTTGAAATCAAGAACACATGCCCTCAATATATCTTCTAAGGTATGAATGGTCCTCTCTACCTGACCATCTATTTGTGGATGCAAAGCTGAACTGATATAACCTTGGGTACCAAAACACTTCCGAAAGGCTTTCTAAAACTAATAGGTAAACTGAGTATACCTATCTGAGATAATGGGTAAGGAGACTCCGTGCAATCTAACCAACACTTTGATATATAGCTTAGCATAATCTTCAACTATGTAGGATGTGTGAACTGGCAAGAAATGAGCTAATTTAGTCAATCTGTCTACTATAACCCAAATTGAATCATGCTGATGACGCGAATGGTGTAACCCTATCACAAAGTCTATGTTCACCTCTTCCTACTTCCAATTGGGAATTCCAAACTCCTTCAAAGTGCCACCAGGTCTTTGCTACTCTACCTTAACCTCTTCATAAGTTACATACTTAGCTACAAATCCTGCGATATCTTTCTTCATACCACTCTACCAATAGACTTCTCGCAGATCGCGGTACATCTTGGTGGCTCCTGGATGAATGAAATAATGCACACCATGCGCTTCTTCCATAATCCATTGCCTCAAATCATCAACACATGACACACACAATCTACTCTAGTATCTCAACACACTATCTCCTCCTTAGGAGAAAACCTTTTCCTTTTGGTCTTTTACTGACCTTCAACTTGACCAAACTAGAATCCTTATCCTGCTTCTCTTTCACTTTAGAAACTAGAGAAGATTCTAAACTAATCTGAACCCAAACGTTACCTTTAGCTGAGTCAACCAACCTCACACCCAATTTAGCTAACCGTTGAACTTCCTAAACTAGTTCTCTCTTATCATTCTCCATATGAGCAACACTGCCCATAGATAATCTACTAAGGGCATCTACCATTACATTGTCCTTTCTAGGATGATACCATATATTCATATCATAATCCTTCAACAATTCTAACCACTTTCTCTGACGAAGGTTTAACTCCCTCTGAGTAAACACATACTGCAAATTTTTTTGATCCATCAACACATCAACATTCACCCCATAAAGATAGTGACTCCAAATTTTCAATGCAAACACAACAGCAGCTAACTCAAGGTCATGGTAGGGTTGTTCTTTTCATGAGGCTTAAGCCGTATAGAGGCATAGGCTATAACCTTACCTCTCTACATTAGAACATAACTCAAACCAATTCTAGAAGTATCACAATAGACAGTGAACCAATCTGTACCATTAGGTAGCGCTAAAACTGGGGTTGAAGTGAGTCAAGTCTTCAACTTCTGAAAACTCTTCTCACAGGAATCTGACTAGTGAAACTTAACTTTATTTTGAGTCAATCTAGACATAGGGGACACAATAAAAGAAAAACCCTTAACAAAGCATCTATAATATCCAACTAAACCCAAGAAACTTTGGATGTCTGATGGAGAGATAGGTCTAGGCCAATTTCTTACTGCTTCTGTTTTTTGGGAATCAACTTTAATGCCATCACTGGAAATAATATGATTGAGGAAAAATACTTATCTTAGAAAAAATTCACATTTGCTAAATTTGGCGAACAACTAGTGATTCATAAGAGTTTGGACCTTACTTGCACCTTCGAGTCGGTCAAATAATTCATCAATCCTAGAAAGAGGATGTTTGTTTTTGACTATGACTTTATTCAGCTGACGATAGTCAATGCACATTCGCAAAGAACCATATTTTTTTTGCATGAATAGGACGGGAGTGCCCAATGAAGAGATACTGGGCCTTATGAAACCTTTATCTAATAGATCATTAAGCTGCTCTTTTAACTCTTTAAGCTCGGTTGGAGCCATACGATAAGGAGAAATAAAGATAGGCTGAGAATCTAGGATAAGTTCAATACCAAATTCTATTTCCCTATCGGAAGGTACCTATGGAAAATCTTCAGGAAAAATATTAGGAAATTCATTGACTACATTAACTAACTGAACTGTTGGCATCTCAAACTTAGTGTCTTTGACTCAAACTAGATGATAGATATACCCTTTTGATATCAACTTTCTGGCTTTAAGATAGGATATGAAATGACTTTTGAGAGACACTAAATTACCTTCCCACTCAAAAACTGGCTCATCTGAAAACTAAAACTTCACCACTCGGGTGCGACAATCTATGTATGCATAATAGGAATGAAGCCAGTCCATACTAAGAATAAGGTCAAAGTCAACCATATCCAACTCTATTAAGTCTGCTAACATGATCTTATGAAGGACAGTGATAGGACACTTTCTAAAGATTTGTTTTGCAATAACTGACTCACCCACTGGGGTAGAAACTAAGAAGGGCTCAGAGATCTTTTCACGACCTATTTTAAAATTTACTACGACTAGTAGGGTCACATAAGAGAAATTTGACCCAGGGTCTAACATCACATAAACATCAAGATGAAATACGCGAAGCATACCAGTAAAAACATCTGGTGAATCCTCCTGCTCCTGATGGGATGGTAAAGCATAAACCCGATTCTGGCACTGACCACCTCCGATACTGGATGATGTACCCTGAGAAGGGACTGGGCAACCTAGAGGAGCTGGTGCACTAGTAGCCTGAGTCTGGAGACGAACATCCCTGTTTTCTTGCTTAGCATGCAGACACTCTTTGATTCCATGACCCAACTTACCACAACCATAACAACCTTTCTATCCAACAAGCACTCACCAAGATGATTCTTACCACACTTAACACATGTAGGATAACTGGGTTTTCCACTCACACTATTCTCAGATCTGGACATAGAAGTCATACCGCACTGCTCTTGCCTAGCTCTAGGGGCGGAGCACTGGCTGAAGATGGTGCTGGCATAGATGAATGATTCTAAAACTACGATCAATTTCCCGCCCAAACTTTGTCTCGCCATACTCTGATATAAGAATAATCACGGATATGGACTTATGAGAGTGCGTGGTGGCCCCGAGACTTGGTGTGTGCAATTGAAGTGTAAAAAAAGCCCAAAACACACCAAAATCAACCCACTCCTAACACTTGATAGGCGCCCCTTAGTGGAGGGGCCTTTTGGTTATTTTAGTTTCTATTAGGTAATATAATATATATGGAGCATTGTAGGGTTTTTTTAGTTAGATTTTGATGAATATTGAGAGTGTATAATACTTTGTAAGAAAAGTCCTCTCTTCTGTAAGAGACAAACCCAAAACTAGGGATTGTACAAGTATGGAATCACTTGTGTTTATATTTTTCTTGGAAACATTGATGCTTGAGAGATGGAATCCGATCTAGTGTCACGTAAGATATAGTTTTTTATTGTGTGCGGTGTTAAAGGTTTAAGAGTGGAATAATCTCTTGGGTTTTTAAGATTATACCCTCAATTATCTATCTATCTATCCTTTTAGTTTTTATTGTAATCTTGCTAGTATTTGTAACTTTTAACCATTTGTTCTTGTTTCTAATGAAGCCATTTCTTGTTGTTGTTATCATGTTGTTGATGTTGGTCCTCAGCTCCTTAAGATTTGTGGATTGTTTTGGAGAGTGTTCTTGATACTTGCTTTTCTTTAGTGTTTCATTTGGTATCAGATCATGGCTTGATCTTGTTCCCACAAGATTAATCTTGGGATCATAAACTTGAAAATAAAAAAAAATTATTGAAAGCTGAAAATTTCAGAAAAATAGCAATCTGTCCATTGTTGTTGTCTTGGCCGAAATTGTGTTCTTATGGTGTTCTTGGCCGAGATTTGTTATTGAGTCTAGGTATATGAGTATTCTAACTTGTCTTGTGTGTTTGTAGTGTTAGTTTTTCTCTTCACTAACACTTTGAGTCGATCTAAACTTGAGCTTAAATTGTTGATCTTGTTGTTGTGAACAAAGTGTGGCCGATTGGATGTTGTTATTGTTCTAGCCTTGACCAAGTTGAAGTCCTTGTGTTGTGGTGTTCTTGTAGATATTGAAAGGTTGTTGTTGGTTCTTGTTGTTCATCACAACCTTCATGTTTTATAAAACTGAAAACACAACACAAAGGGGACTTAGCCGATTGTTGTTGCTATCCTTGTGGTCTTGGCCGTGAGATTGTTGACCTTGTTGTGGTGGACTTGTTGTTGTTATTGGGAGATTGTTTTTGGTTGTTATTGTTGTGGTTGTTGTTTTCTTGAAGTTCTTCACCATATTCATCACCTTGTTAACATTAAAGTGAACTTTAGATCTTAGAAAGGTTAAAGACAAGGTGTAGTACTTGTTAAGTCTTGAAAGACGCCCAACCACCAAAACACTTTACATCACATCTCAACCACATTCTATAAAACAAGGTTCCATATTTTAAGGAGAAGTACAAGTCTAGTTGAAGACTTTTTGAGTCTTGAAATTGAATTGAAAAAGGAGTTCCAAGGACTAGTTTGGATTTCCCTCCATTAAACAATTTCCACCAAAGTCCAAATTGTGAATTGTGAATTAAAATTTGTCAAGAACCGAACCACTAGTGGACTGCCACATTTTGCTGCCACATCACCGTATATACTGTTCACATGACAAATTTTGGCTCAAATTTTGATCTCTTAGTTTTAATTTGTTGTTTTATTAGTCTCGTTTGTTTATTTCAATACTAATTTACAAGCTAGTGACCATTTACTAGATAGTAAGTTAGTTTTGAAACCATTTTTCGTGTTAACTTCCCTTTGTGTGTCTTAATTCTTGAGTCATTATAATACATCCTTGTGTTTTTCTTACTCTTTGGAGTCCTTGTAAATGTTGGATTCACCTCTCAACATCTCTCGGAGTATAAACAAGTTTACAACACTTGTGAGATTGAGTGTAAGGGATTTAAGAGACAAAAATAAAAAGAGAGAGTAAGGATATTTTTGAACAACTAATGTGTTTTGTTTTGTAGGTAACTTCTTGGCCATAATGGAAACCATTTTGGCCCACCTTGATGCTATTTCTCGAGACATGGCTAGGGAAAATACGGGTCTTAAAAAATTAAGCTTGAATATGTCTACTATACTTGAGAGGTTGGGTTGAGTGGAGAGTCAAAGAAACTCTCGTGTTTCTACTTTTGAAACTTTACCTCAAATGATCAATCCTCCAAGACCACCACCAATTGACATAGACATAAGCCAAGCCACAAAATATCCTCAAACCTAAGACCTAAATAAGTCACTTCCCCCTCAATTTGATCAAGTCCAACAAGAAGGATTGGAAGCCAATTTTCTCCCATCTAAGCTCCACCTTACCAAATCATTCCTCTCAACCGAATCTCCACTTCACCAAAATTGATATATCCATATAGAGGATTATGGTAGAAAGGAACATAAAAGACATGGAGTCTACAATGACGCTTATATGATGGAAGAAATATTTAGAGAAAGACGTAGAGATCCACAAGGAACCCGCCACTAAAAAAAGAGGAGGGATGTGTTTCAGATGAGATTGAAGACAAGGCTCAAGATGGAGATGAAGCCAAGGTTTAAAATGAAGATGTTGGCTGAGACGTGTGTTATTGAGATCTTGGGTTCTTCATGTTTTTTTCGAGGGCTGTTTTGTCCCATCTCATGTTTTTGCGAACTGTTTTTGTGCCATCTCATGTTTTGTGCAGATTGTTTTGAGTGGGTTCTTTTGAAGTGGCCAATTGCATGAGGTGAAGCCATAAATTTGTGGACATATTCCTCTCAAGATGGAGAGGATGATAGAAGAATATTCATGGATATAAACTTATGAGAGTGCGTGGTTTCCTCCAGATTTGGTGTGTGCAATTGAAATATAAAAGAGGCCCAAAACAAACCAAAATCAGCCCACTCCTAACACTTGATGGGCACCCCTTAGTAGAGGGGTCTTTTGGTTATTTTAGTTTCTATTATGTAATACACTATATAAAGAACAATGTAGGGTTTCATTAGTTAGTTTTTGATAATGTTGTAAGTTATAAGAACAAAATTCCTTTCCCTTTAGAGACACCGAAACCGAAACTAGGTCAAGAGCTCGCATAGAATCACTAGTGATTGAGTATTGCTTGGAAACGTCGATGCTTGAGAGGTGGAATCTGATATTGTGTCATGTAAGAGATAGGTTTTTATTGTGTGTGGTGTTAAGGGTCCAAGAGTGGAATAAGATCTTGGGTTCTTAATATTATACCAACCATTGGTTTATCTATCTATTCCTTTACTTTTATTGTAATCTTGTATTGCTTTGTGGGGAATTGTTCTTGTTGTACCTCTTGTTGATATTTCATCTTGTTCTTTATATTGTGTTGCTAATTTTAGTTTGGGTTTTTTCTGCTTTTTGGTGTCCTTTACCCCACATCCTCATTACTTTTATTCTTGTTGTAGTTAGTGAATCCGAGAGTGGTCTCCAAAGTGGTCCTCGACTCCTTGTTATTTGTGGACATTTTTGGAGTGTGTTCTTGATACTTCCTTTTCTTTAGTGTATCATACTCAAACTACCCAGTTCTAGCCTTATTATTTCTCCTCTCTCTCCCTTTCAACTTTGCTGCCTTAATCTGTTGAGCATGAATCATCAACCTAGCAAGATCTATGTCCCCAATAAGCATGACAGTCCTAGACTCCTTGACTACCAAACTAGATACTCCAGTAACAAACTTACTCATACTCGTCCTAGGGTCATCCATCGTATCTGGGGAATACTTGGACAACTGGTTGAACTTAAGACAATTCTCCTTCACTGACATTGAGCCCTGCCTCAAGTTCACAAACTCCTCTATCTTAGTTTCTCTTATTTCACATAGAAAGAACCAGTCTAGAAATGCATACTAAAATACCTGCCAACTCATAGGAGCCACATTCTCACCTCTACTATTCTTCCACATAACTAACTAATCATGTGCTACATCTTTTAATCTATAGGATGCCTCTCTACACTCTCCTCTTCAGAAACATGCATAATCTGGGTGATCTTTTTCACCTCATCTAAATAAAGTTGTGGGTCTCACCTTCTTTTGACCCAAAGAACTCTGGTGGAGTTATTTCCATAAAGTCTCAAATTTTGGCTGCTACTAAATCACCATTCTGCTGAAGTGGGACTGCTGCCTGATAGTTGCCCTGAACATTGGCAGTCACAGCTTGGGCTAACGCCTGAAATAGAACTCAAAATTTAGCATGGGATACATTCTCATTCAGAGGGTCAACAGGCTGGGGTGGCTGGTTATCATTTCTGTGAGCATTAGCTTGATAAAGAGGAATATTAAACTGTCATATAAGAGCACGAGTTAAAAGTAGATAGAGATACTATAAGCACGATAGATCTTGAAAGAAAGAGATGATTTTCTAAAAATATCCCGCAGCTCTTGCTCATAAATATGATGCGCTTCACACCTATGATCAAGACTCCAAGAAACGTGGCTTGTCAGACTCCCTAGGACTCTTATAACCTTAGTCTCTGATACCAAATTTGTAATGCCCCAAAAATAGGTTCCGAGATGTCACATGGTACTCGAGACTATGAGTAGCCTCAAGCTAACCCTGTAAGCATTCTACATAATCTAAAGTTTATAATAAAGTAAATATAGATATATAGTCAAAGCTAAAATGCGGAATTTTGTATGAGCTAAGCTGAAACCGTCTGAATATAATATCTGAAAGTACTAAAATCAAGAATCTAGTCAATCAATACTGGAAGTCTGACAAGCCTCTACTACTAATAACTAGAGAGCCACTGGGACAATCCCTCAGCTGACTTGAACTGTCTGTGAATACTGAATCATCTATACTAGTAAGCTAAGAAACTGAATAACTGAATAACTGGGTCCTCAAACTATGAGGACTCACCAAATGTTGGGCTGCAGCTAGAGATGTTTAAAATCACTCATGCTGCTGAAACTGAGCACCTGAACCTACATTATGAGACAATGTAGCACATAGACGTATATGTAGAACAATACTTCTGGATTGTACTGAGTATATGAGGGTGAATGCACAAGTAAATCAGTATCTCAATATTATTATAAATGTAAAAGAATGCATGCTAAATGTAGATGACTCACATAAACTGAATATCTAAAAATTGAAAATCATAATTATGAATGGCAAAATATGTTGCATAGATCTAGTGAGTCTTAACATTTAGTTTCTAAAAGTTGTACTTGTATTCTATCTTTAAATTATGCTGTCTAAGTATAGAAAAGACTCACTTTTATATCTGAAATCTGAAAGCTGACATCTATAACTAATGCCTCATATAAAGCAATATCTGAGTAAAATTTGTGAGCCTTCACACTTAGTTTCTAAAAGCATTTTTGTTATTCTTTACTCTTTTCTGTAAGTTGTAGGGAGGTTCTTCTAATCGACATATACTATGTGAGCTATCATAGTGTCCAATGTCTAGTTCCCTTATGGGAAAATCTCACATTGGAGAGATGTGTCATACTTTTGATAAGGAGTATAACCTAATCTAAGTGATCACATATGTATCTATTATCTATATAGAAATGGGAATAATATGATAATCTGAACCTATGTTGGCTCGTAGTCTGGCGCATGTGAACATACCCAACTCGATGCTAAATACTACTCCCTTTAACCTGTATGCTCATTCTTTAGGAAATCCACTTTAAAAACTAATATAAGGGTTTACAATGAAAACCTATTGTAAATCTATTTACTGTAAACTGTAGCTAAATCTGTAAAGTGGATTCCATATCTAAGCTGAGATCAAAAGATCAAATCTTTGTTCAAAATCTGAATATAAAAAGTCATGGGATGCTTAAAGTATAATCTTCTTGAAATAACAACATTCAAACTAGGGCTAGTAACCCATGCATCTATTTTATGTCAAATCATCATAAAACTCATGCTAAGTAATGAAAATATTGCTAATTTAATTCTAAATCTGCAAATTTCTGCAATACGCATGAAAATACAAAAGATGTCATGCAATTTAGCATCTAATTCACTTGAAATCTCATAATCTTGCAAATAACAATATTGGGTATGAACCCTAATTTGAAACTAGTGGGGAATCATACAAAATCATGTAACTTTGTAATTAAAAACTAGTTTTGGGCATAAGGATGAAAGAATTATCCTTGTTGAAAACTCCACATACCTTAATTGATGATTAGATGAAGAACTTGAACTTTGAGTTCCTATTTGTGCTCATGAAGATAGATTCTTGAAGTTCTTGAATTGGAAATCTTTAATTTTGAGCTATCTTGGAAAAAGAATGGTGGAATTTGGATTTATTGGGGATGAAGGTTTGATGCTTTAGGTTTTTTTGAGAGAAAGTTGATGAAAAGTGAGCATAATAGACTTAAAATAGGTTTAATCCTCTGTTATTCACAATTTGGGGGTTTGGGAAAAGTCTAAATTGCCATTTTAAAATTTTAGTCAAAACTAGAAATCTTGATTTGCCTCCCACCGCGATGCACCAGTATCGCCGTAGCTTACTGATAAAGGACGATCACCATTTTGGCCTTTGGCGTGATACGGCATAATCGCGTTGCATCACTGGAAAAGGAAGAGTGCCATTTTACACTTCACTGCGATGCGGTGTCTGTCCAATTGGAAATTTTGGTACGATACAGGCTAATCGCAATGAACTACTGGAATGGGATAAACGGGAACTGGAGCTTCCTCACGACGTAGGCTAATCGCGGTGCTTCATTGGAATTGGAAAAATGTGAATCTGTCCTTTAGCGCGACGCGATGCTTATCGCGGTGATCTACTGCTTTCATTAAATCACCATAACTTCTTAACCGAGTATCGGATTAAGGAAAAATTGGTATCATTGGAAATCTAATTCAATTATCTACATATTGAAGGGTCTAAAGCTGAAAAATTCTGCTCGTATCTAGAGTTATTCATTTTTAAAAAGTTGACCCTTGACATTTTAGGAGCTAAATTGGGAGAAGAAAAATACAGGATATTACAGATTCAAACTGGGTGACTGATAATAATGAAGTTTGCTCTACCAGTGGCTATGTGTTTACTTTGGGCGCAGGTGCTATTTCATGGAATTCTTCAAAGCAGATTTGTATAGCACGTTCTACCATGGAATCTGAATTTATTGCTCTCGAGTTGGCAGGGAAAGAAGTTGAGTGGCTAAGAAACCTTTTGGTAGATTTGCCTTTATAGGAAAGACAAGTTTCGCCAGTCTCTTTATATTGTGACTCACATACGATAATTGAAATTGCTAAAAATAGTGTATAAAATGGAAAAAAGAGATATATTCGCATTAGACATGGTGTAGTTAAATAATTATTGAAACATGGTGTTATCTCCTTGAAATATGTAAGGTACGAAAGAAATATGGCGGATTCTATGACCAAGAGTTTGATAAGGAAAATGATCCTTTAATCATCAAGGGGGAAGGTGTTAAAGCCCATGGATTGAGGTAATATGATGGATACCCATTTGCGGTCAAACAAAGTTATATAGTCATTCAATAAACACTATGTATCCTATCCCTATGGCGTGAGGTAGTGCATTATAAAGTTAAGCTTATTTTTGTGCTTAATGATCCATAACATTAAGGTGGTCTATGAGATAGACTTGACGGATCACCTATGTGAGTGTAAAAGGTTGGTCACTTTTTTTATGAAAGACTTGGACCATCTTTCTAGAGCACTCATAAGATCCAAGGTTTGTGTGCATGACCATAAAAGCAATTTGTAGTATCACGGAGGTTGATTAAAATTAAGGATATGGTATGTGTTGTGGGGGTCTCAACTTATGTCCATCTAGTTTAAGAGTACTTTATATTTTGAATATTTGTTGTTGCCTCATATCACTACGTGTCAATTCAAATAAAAAATATTGACACTTAAGTACATGTTCCTTTCTTTTGCCTAAAATTTATTCCTACTCTTTATCTTTACATTAGTGGGGGATTGTGAAATTAATTCTACATTATTCATTTAGTGTAATGCAAAGATGAATGAACTTCTACGTTAAAAAGGAGATGAATACATCTATTCTAAATTTTCGTTCCAATAGAATTATGTAACATGTAAATTAATGGTTCTTTAATACCATTAAGTCTCATTCTTGCAACTCCACTTTCAAATCCTATATAAAGGGTGTCTTTGGAGAAAATAAAAACAACATAAAAAGAAAGAAAACATCTTCCTCCTTTCCTCCTCCTCTTGAATTATTTTGGGAAATTGGTTTGGGCAACCTCCAAACTTCCAGCCATGAGTGCACGTGTTTGAAAGTAGCTGTGGAACCTTGGAGAGCGACCGGCCGGAAGGATTTGCACTAGAGTTAGGCCGAAATCACTTTCAAGACAGTGGCTTGCCACGACACAGTATTTATGACTATTCTTTTAATATTATTAATTCCAATTTTATATCAACATTGCAGTAATTTTTTCCAACAAGTAATATTTTAACTTTGAGAGTAAATGCCTAGATACCTCAACTTCATTTCAATTGACAATTAAACACTTTAACTCATCTACTTTGTATCTTATGGGAACTCAATGATGATGTGACACATAAATTTTGAAGGTGTCTAGATAAGAATTTTGAAAATTGGAGTGTTCAACTAATTAACATAATCAAGACAAATTAAGATATCTAAATGTGCATACTCAAAGTTGAAGTATTTACTTGTCAATTGAGACCAAATTTAAATGTTTATTTATGTATTATGTCAAATTAAAAAATAGATAATTTTGAATATGCATAATATATAGATGGAAATCTTAACTTGGACAAATAAATACTTCAATTTTGAAAATACATATATAAACACCTCAACTCATTACATTGTGCCTCGTGTATAACCCCCCTTCCCCCCACACATATATTGAATCTATCTAAATTATCATTTCATAAATTAAAGTGTTTAACTAACACAATAAAACCAATTTAAATATCTGAAAGTGCAGCCTCAAAGGCTCAAAGTTGAAGCTTCTAGTTGTGAGCTAAATTCAAATTAAAATGTCTTTACCTGTATTGTATCTTTTAAACATCTATTATTTATAGAATTTGATGAAATTGTCAACTTTTTTTAGATTAATTTACTTGTACTAATATTCTATTGTATTTAACAAATCATTTTAGAATAAAAAAATAATAAACAAAAAGTATAGTAGTCTATTCATTTTAAAATCTCACCATCTTCGGGGAAAAAAGTAGTAGCAAGTATCAAGAAATGTAAGAATTGAAATAAAATTACGAAAAAGAAAGATAAAAAGAATTGTGGAAATTTTCTTCTTCTTTTTTTTTTTTTAATGAATAATAGCTTTGTACAATGACCTATATATACAAGTAAAGAATCGATTTAAGGACTCCTGAATAAGATACAAAATAATTAAGGAAATACACTTCTAAATAAGGTAGAAAATACTATTTAATAAGGATATACAAAAGATTTACCTAGGATATAGAAAAGGAATAAAATAATATGTATAATAATTTGCTGAAGTTTGGACGAAATCAACATGTTAAAGCAGATCCAAACCATATAGTTCATCATCGGATAATGCTGAGGCTACCCCAAGTCACTGAAGTAGCCATGTAGTCCATCTTCAAATAATGTTGAGGCTAGACCATGTCATGCACTGTAGCAGATGAATAATAAAACGGGTGGACATACGCAGTTCAATGAATAAAATACAATATTATCTCAACACCGCCTCAAGCTGGAAGGCGCAAATTGACACCCAACTTGCCTAAAACACCGTGATGAAGAGGATAGGTGTGTAATTTTATGAATAGATCAACTAAGTGAAATAAGTCCATCTAAAACTTTTTATCGAATGAAATGACAATCAATCTCAGCATGCTTTTTTCTCTCATAGAATATGAGGTTCTTAGCAATATGTATTGCTACCTAACTATCTTAATGTAGAGACACAAAAAATATATTTGAGTGGAGAGATCTTGAAAGAGACGAACCAACCATGTGAGCTCGACAACTACGCACCTCATAAAATGATACTCAACCTCTGTAGAGCTAAGAGAAATAGAGGTTTGCTTCTTTGACTTTCCAGAGATTGAAAAACTCTTAAGTGATATATAAAATCCACTAACAAATTTTCTTAGATTTGGACATGTTTCCTAATCTGAGTCATAAAAGGTAAGCAATTAAAAAAAAGGCATTGAGAAAAAGGATCAAACCTGATTCCTTTGCGTAAGTAACGAAGAACACGTAATGCAGAAGTAAGATGAGGTAGACGAGGATCTTGCATGAATTAGATAAGATGTTGAACAGTGAAGGCAAAATTCGATCTTGTGTGAGTAAGGTAATTCAACTTACAAAGAAGATGTCTATATATCGTTGGATTAGGAATACCATTCCTATCACTTAAACTTAGGTTTACTGTAGCATCAAGAGAGAATGAAATAGATGACATATATGCGATATCGAACTCTTTGAAGAGATCAACTGTGAACTTGTGTTGTGAAAGTATGATGCCTTGAGGTTCCCTTAATACCTCCACGCCTAAGAAAAAATATAAAACCTACCAAAATTTTGATTCAAAACTCCCCATATAGAAATGATTTCAATGCGTGCAACTCTTCATTATTATTATCTGTCACAATAATGTCGCCGATATATACTGTTACTATTAAAAATAGACGAGTCAAATTTCTTCACAAACAAAAAATAGTCATTAAGAAAAGGAGTGAATCTTTTAAAATTAAAAGTAGTCGTGCCTAGAGGTCCGACGAAGTCCATAAATAAACTTCTTCAGCTTGTAGTTATGAGATGGTGATTGGGGGACTTCCCATCAGGGAACTTCATGTAGACTTCCTCATGAAGATATTAATGTAAAAATTCATTATTAAAATTCAATTGATAGAGCCCCCAATCTCTGACAGTTGTAGCTAAGAGACATAAAAAAGATCTCATTAAAATTAATATCTTTCCTTTTTATGTCTCTCTTGTTCATTAATCTAACTTTTAATTTTTCAATGCTGCTATCACTATGTTTTTTAACTTTGTAAAATCATTTACAAGGTAAAGACCTTTTTTCAAGGGAAAGTTAGATCACATCCCAAGTGTTGTTTCGCTAAAGAGCTTGAAGTTTTTTGTCCACAATTTTTTAAAATCCTTATACAACACAACTTGAATAATTGACAGTTTCTTGAATATTAGATAAAAAATTCAGCATATGTTGATTATTGAAAGATTGATCTATGATAGAAAGAGAGAACGGAAATATAAGAAATGAGAAACAAGAAAAGCTAACATTAGCCAGGTGCACAGAGTTGTAAATATAGTCTTCTAAATGATTAGAAATTTTGTGTTTTGGAGTTAATCTTCTAAGTGAGAAAATGAATATTATTTGTGGAAGGAACATGAGAACGTACATAGTCCATGACAATATAAGGAATATAAGGTTGTACCTAATTAATGATAGTAGGAATAACATAAGGTTGTACCTAGTCCAGAATGATGGATGTAGAAAGAAAAATAGAAGTGATACATGAGGGAGATGGGATGCTTTGATTAGTGTCAACATTATCATTAGTAGTAGTAATTGGTATTGATGTATGAATTGAAAAGCAGGAATCATTAGATTTAAAAGAAGAAATGAAAAAAACATTTTGATGAAATACAATATTTCTTGAAACGTTGACTTTCTTGGTATCAAGAACTAAAACTTTATAACCTTTCTTTCCATGTGAATATCCCCCCAAAAAACACATCCAGTGACCCTTAGTGACAACTTAGACCTTTAAAAGGATATAGTGGACATAAAACATAAACATTCAAAATATTTGATATTAAAATAATTAAGTATGGTCTTAAAAAGGACTTCAAAGGATATTTTATTGTTAAGAATTTTTGAAGAAAATCTATTTATTAGATAAGTTGCAGTCAAAAGACATTCACCTCAATATTGAATGTGCATATATGACTAATACAAAAAAGCCCTACATGTTTCTAGCAAATGTATATATTTTTTTCACCACATCACTTGTTGTGGAGTAAATACAAATGAAGTTTAATGTTGAATATCTTTTGAAATAAAATATTTTGACTGTGTTGTGTTATTTTCTAACTCAAGAGCATTGTCAGATCTTACTAATTTCACCTTGATTTTAAATTTTCTTTCTACCATAATTAAAAAAGATTTGAAGATTGTGAAAGTATTTAATTTATTGCTTGATAAAAAGTTCTATGTCCCTCTACTAAAATTATTCACAATGGTAAAAAAAAATTTATACTGATCATGTTTTGATTCTTTATATGGTCACCAATTATTAGTATGTATTAACGCAAAGCTAGGTCTTGTTGAGATGTCACTAGTAGAAAAGGGTAGCTTGACTTAATTTATCATAGGACAAATTACACAAGGCGTATCAAAATTCTAATGAGAAGAGATGGAATGAAAAGAAATATTTTTCATATTACTCAAAGACATAGCACCAATATATAATGCCACAATTTCTTCTTTATTTTAAAATCAAACAAGACAAAACATGAACTAAGAGCAAGAATTAAAATTAAAAATTTCGTTACTAGAAACTGAATTGAAACCGAAACGAAGACTTGTGATTTTCTTTACTGGTAAATTAAAAAGAAGATCTAACTTTCTTGATATAAGCATGTAAAATCCTCATTTTTTTCTATCAATTTTCAGTGGGCTCCTCGGAGAAGGTCCCTGAAACATGAAGCAAGAAGTAGGAGTAAATAACATACAATTATTGAGTTGTTTACACAATTATTATATAGACAAGAAATTGAACTTGAAAAACAGTATATATAAAATATTATGTGACACAAATACATACTATTTTTGAATGGGTTACTCAAACTTTATATGAACTATGGAGACTAATCATGAAAGCTTTAAGATTTTTCAGAATTGATTTACTATGAGTCCTATGTTGAGTAGCTCCACTATCTAATATCCAAGAATTTCTGTCAATGTTAACTAGGTATGCATAAGAATTGAATAGCTTAGCCTTACCTGCAAAACTCACGCTGACAGAAATTTCAGGAGTATTTCCATCTTGTTTTGCGATCTTGAGTTGTTGAAGAAGCTCCAATAATTGTCTCAAATTTTCTTGCATCAAGAACCTAATGTTCAGACCATTACTGTTTATCTGTTTCTCAACATCAACAGTATTAAAATTGTTCTTGACTTGAGCAGATCCTTGATATTTTTTTTGCTTTTAAACTTAAAATTAATAGAAAATTCATGAACTCTATAGCATTTGTCCACTGCATGAACAGTTTTCTTACATCAACTACAAATTAAATCATTTTTCTTAAAATTAAAATCAGGCTTTTATGTCATATAATCATTAATTTTTTTTTCTCTGAATTGACTATAGGTAAAAAAAAAATGATGAATCGCCAGAGTAAATTGTTGAAACATGAATTTTTCTTTATTTTTATCTTGAATTATGAGTGAATAAACCTATCTAATAGAAGGAGAATGAGAAGACAACAATATATTGCTTTCACACTTATAAAAACATCATTTAGTCCTATCATGAGCTGGAACAATCTTTCATCTTGACATTGCCTTTCGTACTTTTTCCCTTGCACCACACTCACAAACACATGAACAAATTAAAAATGTATTCAAGGAATTCAATTCATCCTATAAGCTTTTCAGTTTAGTGAAATTAATTGAAACACTTGTGTTTACCTGAGTGATTTCACTTAACTATTTTTGAAGTTGAAATAACTTGGCTTAACTTGTCTGGTCAAATCTTTTTTCAAGGTCCTTCCACAGATCTTTTGGACTGCTAGAGTATAGTATTTCTTTTGCAATTTTCTTTGAGAGGGAGTTGAGTAGCCATGACAGCATCATGTCGTTATACCCATTTCAAGCATTGTGCATATTAAAATTTGCGGAAGAAAAAATCAATGACTCATAAAAAAATCTCAATTTATTCTTGACTAAAAGAGCTATTATTATTGACCTTCTTCAACTTCCATAACCTTTGCTATTAAAAATAGTGAAAATGAGATTCATCCCCGAATAATTCGAAGATTGAAGATAGTAAAGGTGATTTTAATCAACTATCTTAATTGTAAAAGATTCATCAATTGAAACAACTCCATCGTTCAGTGTGGTCTTTGCTTTTTCATCAGAGAGTTGAACAGTGTTGGTAATAATAAAAAAATAAAAATTGTATACAAAGTGATTGAAACCAAGGAACAAATGTGAAAATTGAGATAAGATGATTGAGATCAGCCTTGCTCTGATTCCATGATTGAAAAAAAATTACAAAAAAGAAAGACAAAAAAATAGCGAAAAAATTTCTTCTCCTTTTTTTTGAATGAATAATAGTTTTGTACAATGACCTATATGTACAAGTAAAGAACCGACTTACGCACTCCTAAATAAGGTATAAAATAACTAAGAGAATACACTTCTAAATAAGGTAGAAAATACTATTTAATAAAGATATGCAAAAGATTTACTTAAGTTATACGAAAGAAATAAAATACAGAAAAAGAATAAAATAACTAAAAATTACATATATACACAAGGTAACTTTACCTTATTACATAAAATTCCATATTGGAAAAGAAATTACAAAAATTCCAAAGTAATTACTTACATCCCGTAAATTCACTCTTTCTCTCTCATCCCCCTCATACATATTAAAATACCATACTTTGCTCCTATTTTAGTGCACTGATTTCTGCTGCATATATGTACTCTTTTATTTACGCCTACAATCAAGCTAATGTAATATTAATACTCTCTCATCCCCTCCTATTTGCGTCACTTTTATAATTGAAATTGAAGATGTATACTTTCAATTCACGTAATAAAGGAAATTGAATCATTCTTTTTTCTTATTATCGTGTAGCCAATGTAATGTTACAATAGCATAATTTTTCCTAAAAATTATTATAATCTTGTATATAATTAATATATAAGGTAAATATTTTATATGTATAGTGTGATATTATACATTTTGAAAGATTATATTTTAATGTATAAGTTATAATATATCGGACATTATATATTAGTTATTTTTTGGAAGACTAGTGTATAATATAATTCTTCTACTATATATTTCATTATGTTATATATTAAGAAGTTCTTATTACATTTAAGAGGTATTTTATGTATTATTTGGTATTATACAATTAGAAAGAATTAATATTGTATATGGTTACATTATACCTTCTGATAAGGATACAAAAGTATACATGTTTAATGTTAATACTTAAATGTATAGTATGACATTATACATTACTGTAAATTATTTTTTAAACGTATAATGTGCCCACATACATGTCCAATTGTTGTATAATGTTATCTTTAATACCTATCAGTTTTCTGCTATCTTTTTCTCTCTTAGTTTTAGCTTGCTTTTATTTTTTCAGGGCATGAAATACCGTATTAATAAATTTCGAAAATTGTTTCTTCAAATTCATGTAAACCCTCACTCCATTGTCATTCCTTATGATAATGGGAGAAGAATTACCTTTAAGAATGTATTTTACTTTAATTCTTTTACGAACTTCTTCAATATTCAATTTCATCGCGATCGTAGCAATCAATTTCAAGAAGATTATACGTTCCGAAACAATAATTGCATCACTTTTGTAGGATTGATAAATAATTTTTGACCCCCAAATATCGAAATGACACAACAATATGGAGATGTTCATATCTTTTTTTTCGAGAATTGAAGAAAGAAGACGACAACTTTTTTTTCCAAGAACGTAATTCAACAATGAGAACAATTAACAGTGATGTTTAAGAATTTTTTTGAATTTAAATTTCAGTTACTGTATTTAATCATACATCACATAATGATAGGTAATTAATGGATTTAATTAAGACAGAGAAAAATAGTATCTGATTTCTCTTTCCATAAATATAGGCAAATCTATTTTATCATACATTCCAGCAATGTATAAGGGCCTACGTCATGTATAAGTATATTTTACAAATTAGGGAGAGAGAAAGCCTAACATAATTATATGTAAATACTTTCACTATAAAAGAGATTTAGGTTGTTTATATTCAATGATTTTCTGAAGTTTAGACGAAATTAACATGTTAAGGTAGGCCCAAGCCATGTAGTTCATCATCGAATAATGTTGCAGCAAGCCCAAATCATGTACTGCAGTAGGCAAAAAATAAAGGCAAAAGAACACTCTATAGATAAACCTTTTTAAAACAAATAGCCCAAGTTTGAAAACTTTTCAAAAAGTGGTCAGTCGGATATACTATTTCCACTTTATAGCCATTTCTTAATTTGGGTCATTTTGACCTACGTAGTTTATATACAGTCCATATACAATACTGATACAGTCTATATACAATACTGATACAATATTCAACTTGGACAATTCGGCCCTTTTAAAAATATTTCATTTTTTTTTGTTATAAATTTTTAACTAATCACATATTCTGCTTTTTTATTGTTTAGAAATAATAATTAAATTATATAAAAATGATATAATTGTTAAATAGAATATATATCTATATAAGATATATGTATAGAAATTGTATAGTTCTATCAAATATGTATATGTATAAAATATACAGAAAATGTATGAAAATTATATAATTATTGTATAAAACGTGTAAAAAATAATGTACAATTATTGTATAAATTGTGTATCAAAACTGTATAATTTTCGTATAGAATATTTATATGTATAAGATTTGTATAGAAACTGTATAGAAGGTGTGTAGAAACGGTATAGAACAAGCAAGTAAATTGAAATGGCTAGAAAGTAAAATTTAAATTTCATGACCATTTTCATGAAAATAATTTAATTTGAAGTATCGTTTTTGTCCTTTCCTCAAAAATAAAACGGGTGGACAACTCCAGTCCAATAAAAAAAATACTGTATTTTCAGAAGTACACGCATATTTATGTATAGGTTGAGTGTTGATACATTAACACGTTAACTTTGACACTCTTGCTATTTGTCGTAATGTGTTAGCTTTTTAATTTGTTTTCAAATAAATGATAATTTAAATAAGCAAGAAGGCATTAACACTGTTTTTTTATTTTATTTTATTCATTCATTTTAGGGGTGTGCATCAGTCGGTTCGGTTCGATTTTACATGTTATTGATTCGGTTTATCGGTTTTCAATTTTAAATATGTAAAATCAATAACCAACCAATAAGATATTTTCTTATCGGTTTCGGTTTATCGATTTTTGGTCCTTAACGGTTTGGTTTTCGGTTTAACCAATAAGAAAATACTTATAAAATAGAAATAGTAACAACTAACATAAAAAAATGAAATCTTAATTACCACCAAAACCTACGCAATGCATTTTAGTTTACAAGAATCTTCAAACTTGAACTGAATGTTAGTTAGGAAAAAAATTGAATCCTAATTGTTGGAAGCTATAAATGCTTCAAACTTTTTATTACGATAATAGTCAAACTTTATATTGTGCCTTTGTTGCACTGAATAGGTTAATACTTTGTGAATCATTGAATTATGAATTAGTAGTGCATATAATCTATATACATACACATATCTATCTGTTTGTCCGTTTGTCTGTTTGTCTGTCTATCTAGATAGATAGATAGATAGAGAGATTTAAATATATAACATAAATAGGGATAAAACAATAACTTAGTGATCCTTATTGGGTTATCGGTTTTACCAATAACCCAATAAGCTAAAACCGATACCGAACCGTTTACCCAATAATTTTTTTTTATAAAATCAATAAAAAATCGTTAACCCGATAACCCAATAACATTTTTATCGGTTTGATTTATCGATCAGTTCGATTTTTTGCACAACCCTAATTCAGTTTGTTTTCAAATGAATGATAATTTAGATAATCAAGAAGAAATAGCACAGTTCTTTCAATTTTATTCTTCTTTAAATAATGTATTCATATAATTATTCTCTCCGTTCATTTTTATTTGTTATTTATTTTAATAGTATTCATTTTGATTTAGCACTTTTAACATATCAAGAATTTTTTTTTTTTCATATTTTACCCCAGGCATAAATTACTTATTTTTCAATATCCAGCACTAAACATCAATTAATAGCAGTAGTCTAGTAGAATAGTCATATCAATTATTATTTTCTTAATGGACGTGTCAAGTCAAAATGTGATAAGTAAAAACGAACTAAGAAAGAAACTACTACTAAAATGTTGTACTTTTAAAGATATTTATTAATGAAAAGTTAGTAAAAACGTTTTTGTTTTTCAAAAATGAATAATTTCTTAAGGGGTGTGCTTAAGATAAAAACACAACTTACTTTGGAATGGAAGAAATATTATTTTTCTTTCCAATGACGTTGTTCGAGCTAGCTTTAGCTAACTTTTTTTCGTCTATCAAGATTGGTATGTATTGACTATAGACACCTAATTTCGTCCCTCCCCGATGTCGTTTTTACCCATTTTTTTTCTTTTTTTTTTCTTTTTCCTACCATGTACCCTCAACCTTCCCCCCGATTTTAAGATGCCTAAGTTCGAGAAGTATGCAGGACACGGCGATCCCGTGGCATACTTAAGACGTTATTGCAACCAGTTGAGGGCTGCAGGAGGAAAGGAAGAATTGCTCATGACCTTCTTTGGCGAGAGTCTTTCAGATCTGGCCTCAGAATGGTTTATTGATCGAGACATCAATAAATGGAATAGCTGGAATGATTTGCCTCCTTAATTTGTTCAACATTTTCAGTATAACATCGACCTGATTCCGGATGAAAAATCCCTGGTAATTATGAAGAAAAAGAGCACTGAAGGTTTCAGAGAATACGCGATAAGGTGGCGTGAACAGGCCGCTAGGGTAAAGCCTCCAATGAAAGAAAGTAAGTTGGTAGAAGTTTTTATTCAGGCACAGGATGAGACCTATTTTTAAAATTTACTTCCGGCAATAAGAAAATCTTTTATGGAAGTCCTCAAAATGGGGGAGATGATAGAGGACGGAATTAAGACAGGCCGAATAGTGAGTTTTGCCGTATTAAAAGCCACCACACAAGCGATTCAAGGTGGATCTGGCACATTTGGAGGTAAAAGGAAGAAAGAGGATGTGGCGACTGTCGTAGCAGGAACCCATTCCTATCCTAAAAGACCACCTCGCCCCTTTCCCCAATCCCAAGCCCAAGTCTACGCCCAAGCTCCATATATTCCTCCCCACCATTACTATCCTCCAAAAAACCCTTTATATTCCATTCCACCACCCCCTTACCCAGTATATAGCGCGCAGCCATATGCCCAAACCCCTTCTTACCCGCAGTGGCGTGCGCAAGCTCCACCAAATTGCCCATTCGCTCCACCAAATTACCAAAACCCCTCCAGACCCAGTTTTCAGCCTAGGCCCGAGTATAAGAAGGAGAAGGCGGTCAAAAATCAATTCACACCTCTTGGGGAGTCATATGCTAGCTTGTTTGATAGGTTGAGAAAGTTGAAGGTTTTAAGCCCAATTCAAGGAACGCTTTCAAATCCACCGTCGAGGAATCTCGATTATTCTTTAAGGTGTGCGTACTGTTCTGATATGCTAGGCCATGATATTGAGAAATGCTGGCATTTAAAGAGAGCTGTCCAAGATTTAATTGACATGAATCAGATGCTGGTCCAGGCCCCGGAAGGCCCAAGCATTAACCAGAATTCGTTGCCAACTCATGCTGAAGCCAATATGTTAGAATTGATATATGATGGGAAAGAGTCTTCGAGGGGTTATAAGCCTATTTTCAAGATACAGACCATTGAGGAGAAATCGATGAATGTAGCGGAGTCTTTGAAAGCATTGTCATTAAGCCAGGAAGGAATGAGAGAAGATAAAGTCCAAGAAAGCACAAAGAAACCCCTGATCATAGTAAAAGGTGCCAGAAGGTATGTTGATTTAAGCCAGGATAAACCAAAGTTGACAGTGGTGGGAGCTCTGAGTTAGCCCATCTTGATGGTAAAAGGAGCACTGGCAGTGCCTATTATCCTCAAACCGGTGACCCAATCTCCGATAGTTGAGACGAAAAGGGTTTCCTGGAATTATGGGCAAGCTGTGATGATCTATCACGGGAAAGAAGTTGTGGAAGATGTAGATGAGGTAGGAGGTTTGACTAGGTCAGGAAGATGCTTCATGCCTGAAAGCTTAAGAAAGTTCAAGCCAATGACGAATAGACCGTCATCTATCAAAAAACCTATCACCAAAGAGGAAGCCGAAGAATTTTTGAAAAAGATGAAATTTCCATAGTATTCAATATTAGACCAGTTGAAGAAAACCCCTGCTCAAATTTCCCTTTTATCTTTGCTGTTGCACTCCAAGGAGCATCGAGATGTTTTACTGAAGGTATTAAATGAAGCATATGTTCCAAGGGAGATTACAATCAACAAGCTTGAAAAAATGGTTGGAAAAATCTTTGAGGTCAATCGGATCATCTTTTCTGACGATGAATTGCCTGTTGAAGGTACAGGGCATAACCGGGGCCTTTACATTACAGTGAAGTATGAAGATTTCTACGTCACTCATGTTATGATTGATGGAGGTTCAGGTGCAAATATTTGCCCTATTTCTACTTTGCAAAAGTTGAATATTGGTGTTGACAGGATCAGGCCCAACAATGTATGCGTTAGGGCTTTCGACGGTGCAAAATCAAATTCCATTGGCGAAATAGA
>NW_025896087.1:2540490-2556039 GCF_002878395.1 Capsicum annuum | reverse complement strand
GCCTGTTGAAGGTACAGGGCATAACCGGGGCCTTTACATTACAGTGATGTATGAAGATTTCTACGTCACTCATGTTATGATTGATGGAGGTTCAGGTGCAAATATTTGCCCTATTTCTACTTTGCAAAAGTTGAATATTGGTGTTGACAGGATCAGGCCCAACAATGTATGCGTTAGGGCTTTCGACGGTGCAAAATCAAATTCCATTGGCGAAATAGAACTAATGTTGACCATATGTCCTGTTGAGTTCGCCATAGAGTTTCAAGTATTGAATGTAGACTCCTCTTACAATCTGTTGTTGGGAGGGCCGTGGATCCACAAGGCCAAGGAGGTTGCATCTACACTGCACCAAATGATTAAGTTTGAGCATGACAGGCAAGAAGTAGTTATTCATGGTGAAGGAGATTTGTCAGCCTACGAAGATTCTCCCTTCTCTCTTATTGAAGCAAATAACGTAGAGGAGACGTTCGTCTATCAAATTTTTGATACAGTGCCAATGAATCGTATCCTTGAATGGCAGGCTATACCGGGACCGCAATTGTCTTCTGCTTCTATCATGATGGTAAGTAAACTTTGGAAATACAGATTTGAGCCAGGAAAGGGTTTGGGAGCGTCTCTGCACGGTATAGTTCATCCCATATGTCCGAGTGAAAATGTGGGCACATTTGGTTAGGATTTGAGCCTACGGCTGAAGATCTGAAGAAAGCCAAGGGAAGGAAAAAGGAAACATGGTCACTCCCTCGCCCAATGCCACTACTCAGTGAATCATTTGTTAAAAGCGGTGTCACGAAGCATGTGGAATTTGAAGTTAAATTGGTTGATCACTTATAGAACCTTTTTATTAAAGTTGATATGGTCGAAGCAGGAGAAGGTACCAGTATGGCAGACGTGCAATTCATAGGTCCAGCTGTCCGGCTCAATAATTGGGAAGTCACTCCTCTCCCCGTCAGGAGGGAGTTTTGGTAGTTTATTTTGTTTTTCTTTCTGTCTATCCGAGTTATTTCAGGGTTGTAATTCGGATTTTAGTTTGTTTATGTTATGTTGGTATCTATGTTTAAACCCTTCTATCTTTTATTTAATGAAATGCAATGTTCCTTTTGTTTTGTGTCTAATATACTTTGTTTTTCTTTTCTTACATAGTTCTCTTTATGCTGATTCTAATGACATGACATGCATGCGGAATTTTTAGCCTGATCTTAAAATCCAAACTAATTAGGATGTAATGAAGCAGGATGGGAATATGATAAAGAAGAAGCACTAGAAGAAATAAGCAAAGAGTTGGAACAGTTAGAAGACAAACCGAATCCTAATTTGAATGAGACTGAGCCAATAAATCTAGGGGATCAATAAGATGTTAGGAAAACTAAAATCAGTGTATATTTTTGCATGGTCTTATGATGATATGCCTGGTTTAAGCACTGAATTAGTGGCTCACAAATTGCCAACTGATCCCGTGTTCACTCTTGTCAAATAGAAGTTGAGGAAGTTTAAAATGGATGTAAGTATTAAAAATTAAAGAGGAAATCATGAAACAACTTGAAGCCAAAGTAATTCGAGTGGCTCGCTATCCCATGTGGTTATCTAATGTTGTTCCCGTACCAAAGAAAGATGGCAAAATTTGAGTGTGTGTTGATTACCGTGATTTAAACAGAGTAAGTCCAAAAGATGATTTTCCACTGCCACCCATCCACATTTTGCTAGACAACTTTGCCAAACACGAGGTTGCCTCTTTTGTGGATTGCTATGCCGGATATCACCAGATTATTATGGATGACGACAACGCAGAGAAGACGTCTTTTATCATACCATGGGGAACTTATTGTTATCGAGTGATGCCATTCGGTTTGAAGAATGCTGGAGCAACATACATGAGAGCCATGACCACTATATTTCATGACATGATGCATAAGGAGATTGAGGTCTACGTGGATGATGTGATTATTAAGACAAAAAGTCAGGCCGACCATGTTAAAGATTTAAGAAAGTTCTTTGAAAGGCTTCGCAGGTATAATCTCAAACTCAACCCGGCAAAATGTGTATTTGGAGTTTCGTCTAGAAAGCTGTTGGGGTTTGTAGTCAGCCGTTGGGGAATTGAATTGAATCCCTCAAAAATCAAAGCCATTCAGGATTTGCCCTCGCCTAAGAATAGAATAGAGATGATGAGTTTGCTTGGTAGATTGAACTACATTAGCAGGTTTATTGCTCAACTCACAACCACTTGTGAGCCCATATTCAAGTTGCTGAAAAAGAGTGCTGCGGTAAAATGAACTGAAGAATGTCAGGAAGCGTTCGATCGAATCAAAAGATATTTGTCAAATCTGCCCGTGCTGGTACCCCCCGAGCCTGGTAGCGCTTTGATCTTATATTTATCAATTATGGATAATTCTTTTGGTTGTGTCCTGGGTCAACATGATGTCACAGGCAAAAAAGAGCAAGCAATTTATTATCTTAGCAAGAAGTTCACCGCATATGAGGCCAGGTATACTCTTCTTGAAAGGACGTGTTATGCCCTAACTTGGGTACCACAAAAGTTGAAGCATTATCTCTTATCCTATACTACTTATCTCATCTCCTGGATGGATTCTTTTAAGTATATCTTTCGGAAGCCTATGCCGACAGGTTGATTGGTAAAGTTGCAAATATTGCTTATCGAGTTTGACATTGTATATGTGACTCAAACCGCCATGAAAGCCTAAACTTAGCAGATCATCTTACGGAGAACCCCATCGATGAAGAGTATGAGCAATTAAAGACGTATTTTCCTGACAAAGAAGTGTCGTGTGTCGATGAAGTCATTATAGATGCTGATCCAGGTTGGAGATTGTTCTTCGATGGAGCTGTCAATATGAAGGGAGTCAAAATAGGTGCGGTTCTTATCTGTGAATCGGGACAACATTTCCCGATAACAGCACAACTTTGATTTTACTGTACTAACAATATGGCAGAGTATGAAGATTGAATTCTTGATTTGAGGTTAGCTGTTGATATGGGAGTCCTGGAATTATTGGTGTTGGGAGATTCGGATTTACTCGTCCATCAAATTCAAGGCGATTGGGAGACGCAAGATTTGAAGCTTATCCCGTATCGACAATGCTTGCAGGAGCTATGTCAACGGTTTGTGTTAGTAAAATTTAGGCATATTCCAAGGATTCGTAATGAAATTGCTGATGCTTTAGCCACTCTGTCTTCAATGCTCCAACATCCTGACAAAGCCTACATTGATCCAGTGCATATATATAGTCGTGATCAGCATGCTTACTGTGATGTGGTTGAAGAAGAGCTCGATGGAGAACCTTGGTTCTTGGATATCAAGCGGTACATTCAGTCAGGAGAATACCCATCATATGCTACCAACGATCAAAAGAGGACTATTAGGCGTTTGGTTAGTGAATTTTTCTTAAGTGGGGGAATCTTGTATAAGAGGACCCCAGATCTGGGACTTTTAAGGTGTGTAGATGCAAGAGATTCCTCAACAATCATGGTTGAAATACACTCTGGAGTATGCGGGTCGCATATGAACGGTCATGTCTTGTCAAAGAAGATTCTTTGAGTAGGTTATTACTGGCTTACTATGGAAAGGGATTCTATTCAATTTGTTCGAAAGTGTCATCAATGACAGGTACACGGTGATTTGATACATTCTCCTCCTGTTGAGTTGCATGCAATGGCCGCTCCATGCCCGTTTGTGGCTTGGGGAATGGATGTGATTGGACCGATTGAGCCGAAGGCATCGAATGAGCATAGATTCATTTTGGTAGCCATTGACTACTTCACAAAGTGGGTAGAAGCAGTAACTTTCAAGTCAGTGACAAAGAAGGTTGTGGTAGATTTTGTTCATTCCAATATCATTTGTAGATTTGGAATTCCTAAGATGATCATTACAGATAATGCTGCCAATCTCAATAGTCATTTGATGCAAGAAGTATGTCAACAGTTGAAGATTAGCACATCGAAATTCTACTCCATATCACCCAAAGGCCAATGGTGCTGTAGAAGCCGCCAATAAGAATATAAAAAAGATACTGCGAAAAATGGTACAAGGTTCTAGACAGTGGCATGAAAAGTTGCCGTTTGCATTGCTAGGTTATCGCACCACTGTTCGTACTTTAACAGGGGCAACTCCATATTTATTGGTATATGGGACCGAAGCGGTCATCCCTGCAGAAGTTGAAATTCCCTCTCTTTGAGTCATTGTAGAAGCAGAGATTGATGATGACGAATGGGTAAAAACTCGACTGGAACATTTGAGTTTGATTGAGGAAAAAAGGCTAGCGTCTGTGTCATGGCCAGTTGTATCAGAGGAGGATGGCTCGAGCGTATAACAAAAAGGTTCATCCCAGGAATTTTGAAGTTGGGCAGTTGGTATTGAGACGTATCCTTCCTCACCAGATTGAAGCGAAAGTCAAGTTCTACCCTAACTGGCAAGGTCCTTTCGTTGTGAAGAAAGTGTTGCCCAATGAAGCCTTATATTTGACAGATATTGAAGGCAAAATGGCAGAAATGGCTATCAATGCTGATGCGGTCAAAAGATACTATGTATGATATTTGATCCTTTGTTGATTTTATTGTATGTTTAGTACTTGCATTTTGAAGATTGATATGATGAAGGCATTTTATTATTCTATCCAAACATTGTGTCATCCCTTGTTTACCCGTTTGAGCTTCATTTTATTTTTTCTTTCATATCCCTCTTTTGGAATCACAATAGAGTCAAAGATAAATGTCGAGGAAATGAGAATAAACGAAAGAGTTTGAAAATTAAAAAAAAATCAAAATCAAATCAGAACAAAGAACAAGCTGATGGAACTACGTCCGACCTGATTCTCCTCTCTCGGTAGTGAGATGCGTAGGTTGCCCTATTTTGGGCTCGGTCCAACCAAATAAAGATCTAAGATTCACCCATTCAACGAAGCTGGGGCATGAGTTAATGTGTTGTTTGAGTTGATTCCAAAAGTTGTAAGTCCTACCCCCACTTCAAGTATCGTTTGAGCCCCTTACCATCTTTTCTAACCTTAACCAAAAGCCAAGTTACAATTAAAGAAAGTCCTTCAGATCAATTTTCGATAATGTTAAGTCTAAGCATGCAATTGATATGATGATACATTATGAAGTACCACTTGTCTCCCTCAGCATAAGAAATTAGGAAAGAAATACAAAAATGAGAGAGTCTTATTGGTGAAAACCCTCCGTAGGCATCATAAGGCGATGGTGAGTTGAGAGAAATGAAAATGAGAGAGTCTTATTGGTGAAAACCTTTACAGGCACCATAAGGCGATGGTGAGTGGAGAGAAATAAAAATGAGAGAGACTTATTGGTAAAAACCCTCACGGGCACCGTAAGGCGATGGAGAGTTCAAGAGAAAAGTGAAAAGTGAGAAGAAAGAGATTTGTTGGCAAAAATCTTTTAAGATGTTGTCAATCGAATGTGATGTATGAGTCCAATAGATTTGAAGAAGCGGCTCAGCGACAAAAGGTACGAACTCAACAACAAATAGGGAGTTTGGATAGGAAGATCAGGCAACTCAATCCAAAATGCATGTCATATTCATTGGAGTTGGTTGTTGTATTCAGATAAGTTTTCTTTTTGAATATGGGACATTGCCCTTTTCTTTCGTTCACATATTCATGCTTTTTATCTTTTTAGGTCATTTATCAAAATAAAAGTCACCATTATTTCTTTACATTTGAAGTCAAATCTGTGTCAAAACAAGAGAGAAAGAATTTCAAAATTTACTACCAGTCTTTCCAATTATACGAGGAAAAGCCAAGGAACAGCACAGGAAATAAATATGATCATAATTCAACACAAAGCAAAGGAAGTCTATCAACCGATAGTCTATTTGAATTCGCAGAAGCATTCAGATTTGGGAAAAGGGTGCACCTCAGAGGCATGGTAAAATAGAAACCCATTGTTCGAGTCAGAACTCACTTCCTTCAATCTGGATCCGGGTCAATGATGTGGCAAGACAGGGCAAGTGTTAGCAATATGGAACAAAGATGAAAGGAACGAGTGCTGGGCAGATACCTAAGAAGCCAAGATCTGCAAGCCACCACTAAGTTTTTAACTGACAAATTTTCTTTGTTGAAATAGGGGAAAATTCGTTTCACTTGATTCAGCTACCATTGGAAATGCACATCCGTGAGATTTTACTTTATGTTCAGGACCCTCCTGAAAAATTGGATTTACTTTCTTCTTAGGACCCTCCTGAAAAATAGAATTTTACTTTATGTTCAGGACCCTCCTGAAAAATGAGATTTTTACTTTCTGTTCAGGACCCTCCTGAAAAATGGGATTTTACTTTCTGTTCAGGACCCTCCTGAAAAATGGGATTTTACTTTATGTTCAGGACCTTCCTGAAAAATGTGATTTTACTTTATGTTCCGGACTCTCCTGGAAAATGTGATTTTACTTTCAATTTAGGACCCTCCTAAAAAATGGGATTTTACTTTCTGTTCAGGACCCACCTGAAAAATAGAATTTTACTTTTTGCTCAGGACCCTCCTGAAAAATGGGATTATACTTTATGCTCAGGACCCATTTTACTTTCTGTTTAGGACCCTCCTGAAAAATGAGATTTTACTTTCTGTTCAGGACCCTCCTGAAAAATTGGATTTTACTTTATGTTTAGGACCCTCCTGAAAAATGAGATTTTACTTTATGCTCAGGACCCTCCTGAAAAACGGGATTTTACTTTCTGCTCAGGACCCTCCTGAAAAATGGGATTTTACTTTATGTTCAGAACCCTCCTTAAAAATGGGATTTTACTTTCTGCTCAGGACCATCCTGAAAAATGGGATTTTACTTTATGCTCAGGACCCTCTTGAAAAATGGGATTTTACTTTCTGTTCAGGACCCTCCTGAAAAAAGGGATTTTACTTTCTGTTCAGGACCCTCCTGAAAAATGGGATTTTACTTTCTGTTTAGGACCCTTCTGAAAAATGATATTTTACTTTATGTTCAGGACCCTCCTGAAAAATGGGACTTTACTTTATGTTCAGGACCCTCCTGAAAAATGAGATTTTACTTTCTGTTCAGGATTTTATTTTATGTTCAGGACCCTCTTGAAAAATGGGATTTTACTTTCTGTTCAGGACCCACCTGAAAAATGGAATTTTACTTTCTGTTCAGGACCCTCTTGAAAAATGGGATTTTACTTTATGTTCAGGACCCTCCTGAAAAACGAGATTTTACTTTCTGTTCAGGACCCTCCTGAAAAATGGAATTTTACTTTATGTTCAAGACCCTTCTGAAAAATGGGATTTTACTTTATGCTTAGGACCCTCCTGAAAAAATGGGATTTTACTTTATGTTCAGGACACTCTTGAAAAATGGGATTTTACTTTCTGTTCAGGACCCTCCTGAAAAATGGGATTTTTCTTTTTGGTCAGGACCTTCCTAAAAATGGGATTTTGCTTTATGTTCAGGACCCTCTTGAAAAGTGTGATTTTACTTTATGTTCAGGACCCTCCTGAAAAATGGAATTTTACTTTCTGTTCAGGACCCTCCTGAAAAATGGGATTTTACTTTATGTTTAGGACCCTCCTAGAAAATGGGACAACACTTTCAAAAATGAAATACTACTTTACTATAATTTTTTTTGAGATAGTTTTTGGTCTGGTTTTAATTTTGGGTTTCAGGAGCCCGCCTGAAGAACGGGGTGATGAAATAGCAAGTCAGGAGCCCGCCTGAAGAACAGGGTGATGAAATAACAAGTCAGGAGCCCACCTGAAGATCAGGGTGATGAAATAACAAGTCAGGAGCCCGCCTGGAGAATAGGGTAAACAAATGAAAAGTTAGGCAACAAAGCGAAGTAATTGAAAGCCAAGCAACAAGTTGAAAGAAATGGCAAGTCAGGAGCCCGCCTGAAGAATTGGGTGATAAAAGTTGAGTCAAGAGCCCAAAAGAAGTTGTATAGTTAGGATTTTTTGTAATTTCATTTATGTTTTAACTTGTAATTTTCATTTTGATGTAATGACAGAGCCGCAGATCGGAACCTCGACGGAACCTCACTCGACTCTCCAACTTGGTATAGTCCACTTCTCTTCCAATCCTTTGAAATACCCATGACTTGATTCTCTCATAATTTGGGTAGGGAGGATGTCTTAAGTCAAGACCCGTTTGTCCTCCTTCCTTCTGTTTCTTTCTCTGAATAATGGTCGGGTTAAAATTTGGTCTCGCTGTTTACTTCTTTGCCTAAAAACACTTCGCGTTTACATTCAGAGGGGGCATGATGTAGATACCTAATTTCATCCCTTCCCGATGTCGTTTTTACCCATTTTTATTTTTCTTTTTTTTTCTTTTTTTTCTTTTTTCCTATCGTGTACCCCCACCCATGTTATTATACCCTCACAAAATACCAAAAAGAAAAAATGAATATAACAAAATCCCTAACAAAACCTATCCTAACTAATTCTATCTTATCCTAATAACCTACCCAATAAAGATAAACCACCTCCCTACCCCTACCATGCCCTACCCCACCTACCCTACCCCAATACCCACCCACGTGAACCTACCTACACTCACCTCAGCATTTCAATTTCACCAACATATATACAATCACCCATCTACACAAAGAAAAAAGGGGGACGATCAGAAAAAAAAAGGAACAAAAACCATTTTTTCACAAACTTCATCTTCTTCACTCACACCCTCACCATTAACACACAATAAGGATCCCACACAGAAGGCCTGAGAAGACTCAATTTTATTAATACACACATAGAAACATACAGAAGATGATTCTCAAGGACGAAAACACAACACAAAAACCTTACGATTTCCCTTCTCTGGGACACCATTAGAGGTCCCATTTCGTTCATACTATCGTCATTCGTCACCGTCCACCACTGTACATGCATATATGCACACTGAATACCACACTATACGTTGAAAAAAATGGAATAGATCGAGAAGTTTTCCAGTCCTTGGTTACTGCTCCGGCGACTTAGCTCGCCGAAATCGACACTAGGCGCATCATCTAGGTCTACTCCATCCTAAAATTCCCAAAATCCTTTTGGTCATCTTGATTTCTAGACGAAATCCAGCTGGAAGCCGCTCCATTCCAGTCGATTGCTGTCACTGGTAACTCATCGGAGTTTGGGTTTTGAATTTATACGCGCTCTCAGTTTTCTAGCGGGAAGTGGGCTGGAATTTTTATTGTTGGCGTTCGGTTCTGGGTCAGTTGTTCTACTTTGAGACTTTCCTCAATTTTTTTTCTAAAAACCAATTTGAGTCGGGGTTTTGTCCTGGTTACGGTTTTCTCCCCGAGCTTTCGGATTCGGATTTCTGTAATTCAACATTATCAACGACAGTCGATTTCGGAAGGTCTATTTCTTAGCCCACTCTTTTTTTATCTATCTTGGTGCGTTGAATGGTTTGTGAATATGTTGGTGTTATTATGTTTTGATTGGATTATTGTTGATGTTGATCGTGACATTTGTGATTCGGCTATGTTTGGTTTGAGGAATGAATTTGATCATGTTTAATGGGTTGATAAAATTAGAGTGGAATCACGAGATTGATAAAATGATGAATTTGGGTTAATGATGGTTTTATTGTTACTTTTTGTTCAACTTGGAATAAACAGGAATAATATTGGTGAACTCGATAGTGTCACGATTTTAGGTCGCTAATTGGATATGCAAACGGTAGGTTTGGGTAGGCAAATTTAGGCATGGTGGATTGATGACATGTTTGAAATATGTGTTGGAATGGTTTTGTTTTTTTATCGCATTTAATTCAATTGTATAATTTGGCCAGGGAATGCCCTGAAGTATCTGTATATATTTATTCACCAGGAAATAACCCGACGTATTATGTTGGCAAAAAATGATCGCGATGAAGGCCCGCGGCATCGGGTAAGGCATTGGAGCTTAGTCTAGAATTAGTTTAGACTAGGATTTATATTTTCATATTTTTTTTTATTTTTGGACTGTATAATTGGACTGGACTTTACATTTTGAATTGTTTGTTTTGTTTATCGTTTCATTATTTTGTGTGCTTTTGTGTGGTTTATACATTGCGTAATGCCAAAATAGTTGATACACTTTACCCAAGCGACCGTGGTTGAACCACAGGATCGAGGGGTGCCTAACACCTTCCCCTCGGTCAACAGAATTCCTTAGCCGAAATCTCTGTTCGCAAACCAGTTTAAGAGTCAAATGGTTTTGAAAAGGATTTTCCAAAGGTGACTTGGCACACCGAATTATGCCAAGTGGCGACTCTGAATAAAAAATGCAAATAATCCTTTTCCGAAATAAATTTTCATTTCTTGTCACTTAAATAATAAAGCCTTTTCGAACTTTAAAAAAAGAAATTTTTTGAGTACGTAAAAAAGGGGTGTGACAGCTCTGGCGACTCTGCTGGGGACCTATGACAAGTTTTCAGAATTCGAGCTATTTTTGGAGTCGTATCGGCTTTTTTTGGCATTACGAGTGTATAATCTTATTTGTGATTTTGTTTGGGTTATTTTTTGCACTTTTGTATGTTTTTCTTGCTCTTTGTTTATAGTATTTATCTAATGTGTTACCGCTTTATATCTGGCATCATGAGTCCACCCCCGGCCTTTTTTCTACAACAAGTCCGTAGTACACGTGTTGTACACAACCTTTAGTTGAGTCACCCTTATTTTGGGGGGGGGGGGAGCCGTCGGTGTTATGGAGTAGGTGGAAAGCAAAGCAGCTACTATCGACCATACGCTCCCCTGAACGGCGTTGTTAATGAACCACAAAGTAGGTCAGCCTTTAGGTCATGCTTATGTGCATTATATGAAGACCTAGTGGGACCCACATGGCCCTTTGTAGGAGACTCCCCTCTAAAGCATCCCTACGTGCTAACTGTTGTATTTTTAAGGGTAACGTGGTCATTTGACAGACTGATTTTTGAAAACTAAAAAAAAAAAATTGTTGTTAGGAGTAAGGTGCGTAGGCAAAAACGAAAACGAAAAAAAATAGAAAAAAAGTTAGTCAAAAGGAATGAATAAAAAGAGGAATGTCGTAGTTTATTTTAGAATTCGTTATGGCTTTTGTTTTTCACAATCCAAAAACTCAAAAAGATTTTTTTTACGTTTTGTATTTGTTTTCTCAAAGTACCGTAAATTCAAAAAAAAAAAAGGTTTTGTTTGCCTTTTCTACTTATTTGTCAAAAACTAAAAATACCAAAAAGATTTTTACTTCATAATTGGTGGTGTCCGGTAATTTTTGTGTCGGCCTTTGTCTTAGTATTAGCTTAGGTCTCTCACCCCGTAATCTAGAGTTGTTTGCCAAGTAGACTGATTTCGCTCAGTACTTCTTTTCGGTAAATTTGAGTCATGAATGTGGTCTGTCCCATCGACATATGTTTGCGTCAAAAATCCCAAGGGTTGAGAATCTTCTACTCCTGTCTAATTTTGAGATAATGTCTTGTGTGTTATTACAGGATGAATTTGTCCACCAAGTCTAGAGTTCTGATGGTTGTCAAGGTGCCAAAAAAGTTAATCAAATGGTGGGAAATGTTTAACTATGTTGATCAGCAGAAACTGATTAAAATATTTGGTGATCTTACGGAACTTCTGCATGTTACCCCTCGTCCAGATTTAATAGAAGCTTTGTTGACCTTTTGGGATCCAAGTAGTTTGGTGTTCAGGTTTGGGGAATGTGAAATGACTCCTACTTTGGCAGAAATATCTGGTTTGTTGCATTTTCCCTATATCGAGAAGGATATGATCCGAGCACGAAATCATACTGGCGTGAGATTTTTACAGTCTTATGGTTTAAAAAGTAAGGGTATCCGTTTGGGTTGTTTAAGTGATTCGTTGGTTTCCTTAGATTTTTTGTTCACTAGATTCGGGCCCTCGGAAGGTTTTGATTGCTTTTGGGATGAATTTCATGTGACTAAGGAGAAGTGGGAGAGAAAGCATCTTGAAGTCTTCACCCTCGCTTTGTTAGGTACTTTAGTGTTTCCACTAGAAGAAAGACGTATTAATACCCGTTTGCAATCTGTGGTGATGGCCCTATTTCATAAGGATCAAAACGACAAGGGCATTAATCAAAAGGGAAGGTTTATTCTAATACCCATGATCTTAACAGAAATATATAAGGCTTTAATCGAAGTGAAGGGGGGAAGGAGATTTTTTGAGGGCAGTAACCTGATATTGCAGTTATGGATGATGGAGCATTTGCATGCACCTTCTTTAGTTAGACCAGACGTGTTAGATCGTTGTATTCCCAATCGAGTGAAAGCCATGGATTCCAGGTTCCGTTTGGACAAATTCTCGCTACCCGTGGGAGTCGAGGCTTGGATTGAATTTCTTGAATCAAGAATCGGGATAACATTTTGTGGACTTATCTGTGGCTTTGACCAAAGATAGTATTATTGGGTTGTCAGACGCAGCTCCCTTTAGTTATGTTAGGGCTCAATTGCACTAGACCATACAGTCCTTCTAGGGTAATGCGCCAGTTGGGTAGGCTGCAGGACGTTCCATCAGCAGTGGATCTTCTGAAGGATGTTGAGTACTTTAAGGACCAAGCCTTAGGTGAGAGCAAGTACGAGCAGTTTTGAAAGCATGCAACAAAGCTAGGTGTGGACACACTCAAAGAAGGTTTGGATAATTCGGGGTACACTTAGGGATATGGGGTCTGGCTTTAATCTATCCCTCGGGGTATCAGTCAACCCTTACCAACGCAGCTCAGAGGGAGAATACAGGAAGAATGCATAATAGACGACCATCAGGATGAAAGTGTAGGGTCCAAAGTAGAAACACTGAGAGTTCAGTTAGCAGATTTGTTCAAGACAGTAGAAAGGTGTTAGAATAATCTTTCCAAGTGCACTCCTCATGAAGCAGGAATACGGGCTCGAAGCTTCTACCCCGGTATCAGGGTGTCTTTACAGGGTATGTTACAAAGTTTAAATGGGAGAAAGAGAACTTCAGAGGCAGGTCCATACCAGCCAGGGTCATCAAGCAGAGCACCAGTCTGAAAGAGCATTTCTTGTCTTTATTCAGCTTGAGTCTTTTATGTGTCTGTCATTGTACGGTGGTGTCTGCTTTAAGTCAAAGTCAAGTTGGTTTGGTATTAGAGTCTTTATTAGTAATTTCACCTACGTCGTCTTAGGGGTCTATAAGTTGGTTTTGTATTTGTTGTTTAGTTTTAAAGTGGTCCCAACCTTTTGTATGTTTTGTTGTTTTCTTTCTTCAAAATGTTTTGATGTTACGTCTTTCCTTGGTTTATTTATTTTCGTTTTCATAAAAAAAAATGGGTGATGTTTATGCACAGGCTGCCCAAACTACGCAAGATCTGATTCATGTACAACATGATACGTAGGCAACCTACTTTTGGGTTCGATCTAATCATTTTGTTTCGGTGTTTTTCATTATTTTTCCCTTTTTAAAGAAAAACAAAAGCCATAAAGAATGATAAATAAAGGTAGATAACGAGAGAAAAGAAAAGAACAGAGATGTATACAAAATAATAATAATAATAATAATAAGTGTAGAAAAATAAGTGTAGACAAAATCAGGATGATGTTAAAATGACCTCGCTACCCTCGAAAGCTGGTAGAAATGAACATGAATTTAGGACAATTTTACCAATGTGATTCCCATGCTTGTTGT
This sequence comes from Capsicum annuum, assembly GCF_002878395.1. Classification (NCBI taxonomy): domain Eukaryota; kingdom Viridiplantae; phylum Streptophyta; class Magnoliopsida; order Solanales; family Solanaceae; genus Capsicum; species Capsicum annuum. The sequence goes on along the minus strand of NW_025896087.1, from coordinate 2,542,448 downwards.
ATGCCCTAATCCTAACGGATGTCGTCTTTGATGACCATGTTCTTTCAGATAACAGTGGTAGGTTTGCAGCACTCTGGCTAGTCACCCATACTTCACTAGATCCAAAGCAAAGCTCGCCATGGCTAGCAGGGAGATTGAAAATTCGCTCATTGACCCGGATCAGGATCACAGGGAAGAAAGTTTTGAACACAATGATGAGGTAGTAAGGCTTAGGCAATAATTGATAGATTTGCACCGGGCATGGGCCAGCGGAATACCTCCTCCTCCATTCCTTAAAGGTTTTGGGAATATCTCTAATTGCCCACCGCTCTCTCGGGCGTAATTTTCTACTCCTGCTGAGTCACCTAAGCACGCGCCAGGATTCACTCCGCGATATTATTATCCTGGCAGTTCTGGTGTGCCTTTGGCAGCTCCCCAATCAAGACCCGCTGCTCAGCCAGCGCCACCGATCACACCGGTATTCGTGGCTCCGCCACCACATAAAACTCCTATATATGCTATGCGTCCCATAATGAGGCTTTCTAGGTCTGCCAGTAAGCCAGTACTGAAGGTTTCAGATAGCCAGTATTATGCCCCAGATCCTACTTTGCAAATGAATGAATTGTATGGGTACACTCAGCCGCCTGTATTTCCGTTTGATACGGAGAAACCTGTCGCAATGGAGGAACAGGATATCATAGCCCAGAAATTGAAAAGTTTAGAATAAGCTATGAGGAATTTGCAAGGAATCGGAGATTATAGGAGTGTTTCCTATAAAGATCTTTGCATGTTTCTAGACATCAACCTTCCCCCCGATTTTAAGATGCCTAAGTTCGAGAAGTATGCAGGACACGGCGATCCCGTGGCACACTTAAGATGTTATTGCAACCAGTTGAGGGCTGCAGGAGGAAAGAAAGAATTGCTCATGGCCTTCTTTGGCGAGAGTATTTCAGATCTGGCCTCAGAATGATTTATTGATCGAGACATCAATAAATGGAATAGCTGGGATGATTTGGCTTCTAAATTTGTTCAACATTTTTAGTATAACATCGACCTGATTCCGGATGAAAAATCCTGCTCAATATGAAGAAAAAGAGCACTGAAGGTTTCAGAGAATACGCAATAAGGTGGCGTGAACAGGCCGCTAGGGTAAAGCCTATAATAAAAAAAAGTAAGTTTGTAGAAGTTTTTATTCAGGCACAGGATGAGACCTATTTTCAACATTTACTTCCGGCAATGGGAAAGTCTTTTATGGAAGTCCTCAAAATGGGGGAGATGATAGAGGAGGGAATTAAGACCGGCCGAATAGTAAGTTTAGCCGCATTTGGAGGTAAAAGGAAGAAAGAGGATGTGGCGACTATCGTAGCTGGAACCCATTCCTATCCTAAAAGACCACCTCGCCCCTTTTCCCAATCCCAAGCCCAAGTCTACGCCCAAGCTCCATTTATTCCTCTCCACTATTACTATCCTCCACAAAACCCTTTATATTCTATTCCACCACCCCCGTACCCAGTATAAAGTGCGCAGCCATATGCCCAAACCCCTTCTTACCCACAGTGGCGTGCGCAAGCTCCACAAAATTGCCCATTCGCTCCACCAAATTACCAAAACCCCTCCAGGCCCAGTTTTTAGCCTAGGCCCGAGTATAAGAAAAAGAAGGCGGTCAAAAATCAATTCACACCTCTTGGGGAGTCATATGCTAGCTTGTTTGATAGGTTGAGAAAGTTGAAGGTTTTAAGCCCAATTCAAGAAAGGCTTTCAAATCCACCGTCGAGGAATCTCTATTATTCTTTAAGGTGTGCGTACTGTTCTGATATGCCAGGCCATGATATTGAGAAATGCTGGCATTTAAAGAGAGCTGTCCAAGATTTAATTGACATGAATCAGATGCTGGTCCAGGCCCCGGAAGGCCCAAGCATTAACCAAAATCCATTGCCAACTCATGCTGAAGCCAATATGTTAGAATTGATATATGATGG
>NW_025896087.1:2532267-2537490 GCF_002878395.1 Capsicum annuum | reverse complement strand
GCAAAATTCGAGTGTGTGTTGATTACCGTGATTTAAACAGAGCAAGTACGAAAGATGATTTTCCACTGCCCAACATCCACATTTTGCTAGACAACTGTTCCAAACAAGAGGTTGCTTCTTTTGTGGATTGCTATGTCGGATATCACCAGATTATTATAGATGACGACGACGTAGAAAAGACGTCTTTTATCACACCATAGGGAACTTATTGTTATCGAGTGATGCCATTCGGTTTGAAGAATGCTGGAGCAACATACATGAGAGTCATGACCACTATGTTTCATGACATGATGCATAAGGAGATTGAGGTCTACGTGGATGATGTGATTATTAAGAAAAAATGTCAGGCCGACCATGTTAAAGATTTAAGAAAGTTCTTTGAAAGGCTTCGCAGGTATAATCTCAAACTCAACCCGGCAAAATGTGTATTTGGAGTTTCATCTGGAAAGCTGTTGGGGTTTGTAATCAACCGTCGGGGAATTGAATTGGATCCCTTGAAAATCAAAGCCATTCAGGATTTGCCCCCGCCCAAGAATAGAACAGAGGTGATGAGTTTGCTTGGTAGACTGAACTACATTAGTAGGTTTATTTCTCAACTCACAACCACTTGTGAGCCCATATTCAAGTTGCTGAAAAAGAGTGCTGCGGTAAAATGGACTGAAGAATGTCACGAAGCGTTCGATCGAACCAAAATATATTTTTCAAATCCATCCGTGCTGGTACCCCCGGAGCCTGGTAGGCCTTTGATCTTATATTTATCAGTCATGGACAATTCTTTCAGTTGTGTTCTGGGTCAACATGATGTCATAGGCAAAAAGGAGCAAGCAATTTATTATCTTAGCAAGAAGTTCACCGCATATGAGGCCAGGTATACTCTTCTTGAAAGGACGTTTTGTGCCCTAACTTGGGTTCCACAGAAGTTGAAGCATTATCTCTCATCCTATACTACTTATCTCATCTCCCGGATGGATCCTTTAAAGTATATCTTTTCGAAGCCTATGCCGACAGGTTGATTGGCAAAGTGGCAAATATTGCTTACCGAGTTCGACATTGTATATGTGACTCAAATCGCCATGAAATCCCAAGCCTTGGCAGATCATCTTGCGGAGAACCCCATCGATGAAGAGTATGAGCCATTAAAGACGTATTTTCTTGATGAAGAAGTGCGTGTGTCGATGAAGTTGTTATAGATGCTGATCCAGGTTGGAGATTGTTCTTTGATGGAGCTGTCAATATGAAAGGAGTTGGAATAGGTGCGGTTCTTATCTCTGAATCGGGACAATATTTCCCGGTAACAGCACAACTTTGATTTTACTGTACTAACAATATGGCAGAGTATGAAGCCTGTATTCTTGGTTTGAGGTTAGCTGTTGATATGGGAGTCCAAGAATTATTGGTGTTAGGAGATTTGGATTTACTCGTCCATCAAATTCAAGGCAATTGGGAGATGCGAGATTTGAAGCTCATCCCGTATTGACAATTCTTGCAGGAGCTATGTCAACGTTTTGTGTTATTAAAATTTAGGCATATTCCAAGGATTCATAATGAAATTGCTGATGCTTTAGCCACTCTATCTTCAATGCTCCAACATCCTGACAAAGCCTACATCGATCCAGTGTATATACAGAGTCATGATCAGCATGCTTACTGTAATATGGTTGAAGAAGAGCTCGATGGAGAACCTTGGTTCTTGGATATCAAGCGGTACATTCAGTCAGGAGAATACCCATCATATGCCACCAACGATCAAAAGAGGACTATTAGGCATTTGGCTAGTGGATTTTTCTTAAGTGGGGGAATCTTGTATAAGAGGACCCCAGATCTTGGACTTTTAAGGTGTGTAGATGCAAGAGAAGCCTCAACAATCATGGTTGAAACACACTCTAGAGTATGCGGGTCGCATATGAACGGTTATGTCTTGTCAAAGAAGATTCTTCCAGCAGGTTATTACTGGCTTACTATGGAAAGGGATTCTATTCAATTTGTTCAAAAGTATCATCAATGTCAGGTACACGATGATCTGATACGTTCTCCTCCTATTGAGTTGCATGCAATGGCCGCTCCATGGCCATTCGTGGCTTGGGGAATGGATGTGATTGGACAGATTGAGCTGAAGGCATTAAATGAGCATAGATTCATTTTGGTAGCCATTGACTACTTCACAAAGTGGGTAGAAGTAGAAACTTTCAAGTCAGTGACAAAGAAGGTTGTGGTAGATTTTCTTCATGCCAATATCATTTGTAGATTTGGAATTCCTAAGATGATCATTACAAATAATGCTGCCAATCTCAATAGTCATTTGATGCAAGAAGTATGTCAACAGTTTAAGATCGCACATCGAAATTCTACTCCATATCGCCCAAACGCCAATGGTGCTGTAGAAGCCGCCAATAAGAATATAAAAAATATACTACGAAAAATGGTACAAGGGTCTAGACAGTGGCATGAAAAGTTGCTGTTTGCATTGCTAGGTTATCGCACCACTATTCATACTTCAACAGGGGCAACTCCATATTTATTGGTATATGGGACAGAAGCGATCATCCCTGTAGAAGTTGAAATTCCCTCTCTTTGAGTCATTGTAGAAGCAGAGATTGATGATGACGAATAGGTAAAAACCCGACTGGAACATTTGAGTTTGATTGAGGAAAAAAGGCTAGCGTCTGTGTGTCATGGCCAGTTGTATCAGAGGAGGATTGCTCGAGCGTATAACAAAAAGGTTCATCCCAGGAATTTTGAAGTTGATCAGTTGGTATTGAGACGTATCCTTTCTTACCAGATTGAAGCGAAAGGCAAGTTCTCCCCTAACTGGCAAGGTCCCTTCGTTGTGAAGAAAGTGTTGCCCAATGGAGCCTTATATTTGACAGATATTGAAGGCAAAATGGCAGAAATGGCTATTAATGCTGATGTGGTCAAAAGATACTATGTATGATATTTGATCCTTTGTTGATTTTATTGCATGTTTAGTACTTGTATTTTGAAGATTGATATGATGATGGCATTTTATTATTCTATCCAAACATTGTGTCATCCCTTGTTTACCCGTTTGAGCTTCATTTTATTTTTTCTTTCATATCCCTCTTTTGGAATCACAATAGAGTCAAAGATAAATGTCGAGGAAATGAGAATAAAAGAAAGAGTTTGAAAATTAAAAAAAAATCAAAATCAAATCAGAACAAAGAACAAGCTGATGGAACTACGTCCGACCTGATTCTCCTCTCTCGGGAGTAAGATACGTAGGCTGCCCTATTTCGGGCTCGGTCCAACCAAATAATGATCTAAGATTCACCCAGTCAATGAAGCTGGGGCATGAGTTAATGTGTTGTTTGAGTCGATTCCAAAAGTTGTAAATCCTACCCCCACTTCAAGTATCGTTTGAGCCCCTTACCATCTTTTCTAACCTTAACCAAAAGCCAAGTTACAACCAAAGAAAGTCCTTCAGATTAATTTTCGATAATTTTAAGGATAAGCATGCAATGGATATGATGATACATTGTGAAGTACCACTTGTGTCGCTCAGCATAAGAAATCAGGAAAGAAATACAAAAATGAGAGAGTCTTATTAGTGAAAACCCCCCGTGGGCATCATAAGGCGATGGTGAGTTGATAGAAATAAAAATGAGAGAGTCTTATTGGTGAAAATCTTTACAGGCACCATAAGGCGATGGTGAGTGGAGAGAAATAAAAATGAGAGTCTTATTAGTGAAAACCCTCATGGGCACCGTAAGGCGATGGAGAGTTCAAGAGAAAAGTGAAAAGTGAGAAGAAAGAGATTTGTTGGTGAAAGTCTTTTAAGATGTTGTCAATCGAATGTGATGTATGAGACCAATGGATTTGAAGAAGCGGCTCATCGGCAAAAGGTATGAACTCAACAACAAATGGGGAGTTTGGATAGGAAGATCAGGCAGCTCAATCCAAAATATATGTCATATTCATTGGAGTTGGTTGTCGTATTCAGATAAGTTTTTTTTTGAATATGGGATATTGCCCTTTTCTTTCGTTTACATATTCATGCTTTTTGTCTTTTTAGGTCATTTATCAAAATAAAAGTCACCATCATTTCTTTACATTTTAAGTCAAGTCTGTGTCAAAACAAGCGAGAAAGAATTTCAAAATTTACTACCAGTCTTTCCAATTATACGAGGAAAAGCCAAGGAACAACACAGGAAAGAAATATGATCGTAATTCAACACGAAGCAAAGGAAGTCTATCAACCGACAAGCTATTTGAATTCGTGGAAGCATTCAGATTTGGGAAAAGGGTACACCTCAGAGGCCTGGTAAAATAGAAACCCATTGTTCGAGTCAGAACTCACTTCCTTCAATCTGGATCCGGGTCAATGATGCGGCAAGATAGGGCAAGTGTTAGCAATTTGTAACAAAGATAAAAGGAACGAGTGCTGGGCAGATACCTGAGAAGCCAAGATTTGCAAGCCACCACTAAGTTTTTAACTGACAAATTTTCTTTGTTGAAATAGGGGAAAATTCATTTCACTTGATTCAGCTACCATTGGAAATGCACATCCGTGAGATTTTACTTTATTTTCAGGACCCTCCTGACAAATTGGATTTTACTTTCTGATCAGGACCCTCCTGAAAAATGGGATTTTTACTTTCTGTTCAGGACCCTTCTGAAAAATGGGATTTTACTTTATGTTCAGGACCCTCCCGAAAAATATGATTTTACTTTATGTTCAGGACCCTCCTGGAAAATGGGATTTTACTTTCAATTTAGGACCCACCTGAAAAATGGGATTTTACTTTCTGTTCAGGACCCTCCTGAAAAATGAGATTTTACTTAATGCTCAGGACCCTCCTGAAAAATGGGATTTTACTTTCTGCTCAGGACCCTCCTTAAAAATGGGATTTTACATTATGTTCAGGACCCTCCTGAAAAATGGGATTTTACTTTCTGTTCAGGACCCTCCTGAAAAATGGGATTTTACTTTATGCTCAGGACCCACCTGAAAAATGGGATTTTACTTTCTGTTCAGGACGCTCTTGAAAAATGGGACTTTACTTTATGTTCTGGACCCTATTGAAAAATAGGATTTTACTTTCTGTTCAGGGATTTTACTATATGTTCAGAACCCTCCTGAAAAATGGGATTTTACTTTCTGTTCAAGGATTTTACTTTCTGTTCAGGACCCTCCTGAAAAATAAGATTTTACTTTCTGTTCAGGAGGGTCCTGAACAGAAAGTAAAATCTTATTTTTCAGGAGGG
>NW_025896087.1:2495434-2529267 GCF_002878395.1 Capsicum annuum | reverse complement strand
TGCTCAGGACCCACCTGAAAAATGGGATTTTACTTTCTGTTCAGGACGCTCTTGAAAAATGGGACTTTACTTTATGTTCTGGACCCTATTGAAAAATAGGATTTTACTTTCTGTTCAGGGATTTTACTATATGTTCAGAACCCTCCTGAAAAATGGGATTTTACTTTCTGTTCAAGGATTTTACTTTCTGTTCAGGACCCTCCTGAAAAATAAGATTTTACTTTCTGTTCAGGACCCTCCTGAAAAATGGGATTTTACTTTTTGTTCAGGACCCTCCTAAAAAATGGGATTTTACTTTTTGTTCAGGACCCTCTAGAAAAATGGGATTTTACTTTATGTTCAGGACCCTCCTGACAAATGGGATTTTACTTTATGCTCAGGACCCTCCTGAAAAAATGGAATTTTTACTTTATGTTCAGGACCCTCTTGAAAAATGGCAGGACCCTCCTGAAAAATGAGATTTTGCTTTCTGGTCAGGACCTTCCTAAAAATGGGATTTTACTTTATGTTCAGGACCCTCCTGAAAAATGTGATTTTACTTTATGTTCAGGACCCTCCTAAAAAATGGAAATTTACTTTTTGTTCAGGACCCTCCTGAAAAATGGGATTTTACTTTCTGTTCAGGACCCTCCTGAAAAATGGAATTTTACTTTATGTTCAGGACCTTCCTGGAAAATGGGACAACACTTTCAAAAATGAAATACTACTTTACTATAATTTTGTTTGAGATAATTTTTGTTCCAGTTTTAATTTTGGGTTTCAGGAGCCCGCCTGAAGAACAGGATGATGAAATAGCAAGTCAGGAGCCTGCCTGAAGAACAGGGTGATGAAATAACAAGTCAGGAGCCCACCTGAAGAACAGGGTGATGAAATAACAAGTCAGGAGCCCGCCTGGAAAATAGGGTAAACAAATGAAAAGTCAGGCAACAAAGCGAAGTAATTGAAAGCCAAGCAACAAGTTGAAAGAAATGGCAAGTCAGGAGCCCGCCTGAAGAATAGGGTGATAAAAGTCGAGTCAAGAGCCCAAAAGAAGTTGTATAGTTAGGATTTTTTGTAATTTATTTATGTTTTAACTTGTAATTTTCATTTTGATGTAATGACAGAGCCGCAGACCGGAACCTCGATGGAACCTCACTCGACTCTCCAACTCGGTATAGTCCACTTCTCTTCCAATCCTTTGAAATACCTGTTACTTGATTCTCTCATAATTTGGGTAGGGAGGATGTCTTAAGTCAAGACCCGTTTGTCCTCCTTCCTTCTGTTTCTTTCTTTGAATAATGGTCGGGTCAAAATTTGGTCTCACTGTCTACTTCTTTGCCTGAAAACACTTCGCATTTACATTCAGAGGGGGCATGATGTAGACACCTAATTTCGTCCCTCTCCGATGTCGTTTTTACCCATTTTTTTTCTTTTTTCCTACCGTGTACCCTCACCCATGTTATTATACCCTCACAAAATACAAAAAAAAAAGAATATAACAAAATCCCTAACAAAACCTATCCTAACTAATTCTATATTATCCTAACAACCTACCCAATCAAAATAAACCACCTCCCTACCCCTACCATACCCTACCCCACCTACCCTACCCCAATACCCACCCACGTGACCCCACCTACACTCACCTCAGTATTTTAATTTCACCAACATATATACAATCACCCATATACACAAAGAAAAAAGGGGGACGATCAGAAACAAAAAAGGAACAAAAACTATTTTTTCACAAACTTCATCTTCTTCACTCACACCCTCACCATTAACACACAATAAGGATCCCATGCAGAAGGCCTGAGAAGACTCAATTTTATCAATACACACATAGAAACATACAGAAGATGATTCTCAAGGACGAAAACACAACACAGAAACCTTACGATTTCCCTTCTCTGGGACACCATTAGAGGTCCCGTTTCATTCATACTATCGTCATTCGTCACCGTCCACCACTGTACACGCATATATGCACAATGAATTGCACACCATACGTTGAAAAAAATGGAATAGATCGAGAAGGTTTCCAGTCGTTAGTTACTGCTCCGGCGACTTAGCTCGCCAAAATCGACACCAGGCGCATCATCTAGGTCTGCTCCATCCTAAAATTCCCAAAATCCTTTTGGTCGTCTTGATTTCTAGATGAAATCCAGCTGGAAGCCGCTCCATTCCAGTCGATTGCTATCACTGGTAACTCGTCGGAGTTCAGGGTTCGAATTTATACGCGCTCTCAGTTTTCTACCGGAAAGTGGGTTGGAATTTTTGTTGTTGGCGTTCGGTTCTGGGTCAGTTGTTCTACTTCGAGACTTTCCGTCAATTTTTTTCTAAAAACCAATTTGAGTCGGGGTTTTGTCCTAGTTACGGTTTTCTCCCCGAGCTTTCGGATTCGGATTTCTGTAATTCAACATTATCAACGACAGTCGATTTCGGAAGGTCCATTTCTTAGCCCAATCTTTTTTTTATCTATCTTGGTGCGTTGAATGGTTTGTGAATATGTTGGTGTTATTATGTTTTGATTGGATTCTTGTTGATGTTGATCGTGACATTTGTGATTCGGCTATGTTTGGTTTGAGGAATGAATTTGATCATGTTTAATGGGTTGATAAAATTGGAGTGGAATCACGAGATTGATAAAATGACGAATTTGGGTTAATGATGGTTTTATTGTTACTTTTTGTTCAACTTGGAATAAACATGAATAATATTGGTGAACTCGATAGTGTCACGATTTTATGTCGCTAATTGGATATGCAAACGGTAGGTTCGAGTAGGCAAATTTAGGCATGGTGGATTGATGACATGTTTGAAATATGTGTTGGAATGGTTTTGTTTTTTTTATCACATTTAATTCAATTGTATAATTTGGCCGGGGAATGCCCTGAAGTATCTGTATGTATTTATTCACCGGGGAATGCCCCGACATATTATGTTGGCAAAAAATAATCGCGATGAAGGCCTGCGGCATCGGGTAAGGCATTGGAGCTTAGTCTAGAATTGGTTTAGACTAGGATTTATATTTTCGTATTTTTTTTATTTTTGGACTGTATAATTGGACTGGACTTTACATTTTGGATTGTTTTGTTTTGTTTATTGTTTGATTATTTTGCGTGCTTTTGTGTGGTTTATACATTGCGTAATGTCAAAATAGTTGATACACTTTACCCAAGCGATCGTGGTTGAACCACGGGATCGAGGGGTACCTAACACCTTCCCCTCGGTCAATAGAATTCCTTAGCCGGAATCTCTGTTCGCAAACCAGTTTAAGAGTCAAATGGTTTCGAAAAGGATTTTCCAAAGGTGACTTGGCACACCGGATTATGCCAAGTGGCGACTCTGAATAAAAAATGCAAATAATCCTTTTCCGAAATAAATTTTCATTTCTTGTCACTTAAATAATAAAGCCCTTTCGAACTTTAAAAAATGAAATTTTTGAGTACGTAAAAAAGGGGTGTGACATTGACAACTAAACTAATACTTCGTTAGTTTTTATTTTGTTTATCTAGTTTGACTTGATGTAGAGTTTAAGAAAATAAATGAATTTTTTAAATTTTATGGTTTAAAAGATATTTAGAATATATCAAAATGTGGTTTAATTTTATCATCTTAAGTATATCATGTGAAAAGTTAGAATTTAAAATTTGCTAAAGAAAAAGAGAAACATTTTAAAAACAACAACAACAACAATATTCACGAGATTTTGCTTACTTATTACTTGATCAATCAACATACGTCATTTCAATATTATTTAGTAATATATTTCCTTATCAATGGAGAAGGCAAATTTCTATTGACAATTAATGGAATTGACTAATTTAAAAGGACACAAATAGCTTGAATTGAATATGTGTCATATTATCATAAGAGATATTGTGAAATAAATAAGATTCCTTCACATTCAATTAAAAGTTAGGATTTAAACTTAAAAGTAGAGAAGTTTCCAATAGTGAACGATTGTAGAGAAATTTCCAATAGTGAGCAAACTCTTACATGAGTCTTACAATATATAAATTTAAATTAATTGGGCCAATAAAATTAGTGTATTCCCAACTACAATTTTAGAATTTGTAGGGTAAATTTAAATTAATGGGTCCAATAAAATTAGAGTATATCCCAACTACAATTTTAAAATCTGTATGGTAAATGATGAACACTAGTGCAATTTCTCTCAAAAGAGCCATATATATTCTCATCTCAAGGGATAATTGACTAACAAGTCTGGCATATATGTGCATATATAATTAACTTCTCTTTGTGATTGTTATTGGGGTCTATAATTCTTATATCTTTATCAGTTCAATTGGCATTTTTATTTTTTTTAAGAAAGAATATTGTTAGAAGGATACATGGGGCTTTGTGTAGGTGACTACAGAATTTTAAAATGAGGTGTAGGTGACACAAGTCTTAATTATTGAGTGGAAGTGATAATTACTTTATTATAGATTAAGAAAGTTGAATAAATTTGAAAATAACCCACAAGTTCTTTAATTTACACTTTGATCCAAATATTAGTTAATATAACAGGAAACAGAGGGGAAAAAGGCACGTTTCTCTCTCTTCTCATCCGTTGGTGTTTTCTCTCTCTTCACGATTATTGTTGTTCATTGTTGCTACTACTTTATTCATCATCTTCTGCTTCATTATCATTATCTTCTACTTCATTATCATCTTCATCTTTTTCTTGTCGACCATTGTTGTTGTTGTTGTTACCGCTACTGCTGCTATTTGAGCAATTTCTTAGGTCAAATTTTATTTCCTACATCACTTTCCACTTTGGCATTACTTCATAGGTGACTTTGATAAGTAAAATTATGATTTTTATTTGAATTTGTCATATGGGTACGCAGTTACTGCTGTTTTTCCATCAATGGATAGAAGCCGATCATGAATCCAACAGAATCGAATAGATGGGTAATCTGTTGCAACAGACTAGTGATCTATTGCATTAGAATTATTATCTGTTACATCAGACCAATTATCTGTTGCATCAGACTTATTTGTTACATCAGACTGCTTATCTGTTGCAGCTTATGATTAACCTGTTTGGAATAACACAAATCAACCCTTGCCACAAACTCAACAGTTAACCAATATGTTTCAACTCTTTTCATTGCTACTGGATTCAAAATTATTCCTTACGTCTAATCATTAACATGTTTGTTGAGAAGATAATAGCTAGAATGAAAATTAAATACTCCCCCCATCTCAAATTACCCGTCCCAAATTTTTTAATTTGATTTCTCATTTTACTTGTCTTTTTTTCATTAATCAAGAAGAGATAAAAAAATTTCATGTTTTACCCTTTGCATTAATTACTTTTTCTTCAAATTAAAATGTAAACATCATTTAATAGCAGTATTATGGTAAACTAGGTATGTTATTAATTATTTTTCTTAATCAATGAGCCATCTCAATTTAGACCGGGTAATTTGAGACGGAGGGAGTACGAATTAAACCGTCAAAGTCGTGCAATAGACTAGTTATCTATTGAAACAAACTAATTATCTGTTGCATCAGACTGATTATCTATTGCATCAGACTGCTTATCTGCTGTAACATATGAGTAATCTATTTGGAACAACACAAATCAGCCCCTACCACAACCCAACAGATAATCAATATGTTTCAACTCTTGCTATTGCTACTGGATTCAAAATATTCCTTACGTCCAATCGTCGACATGTTTTTTGAGAAGATAATATATAGAATAAAAATTAAATATGAATTAAAATATCAAAGTTGATCAAACATAATTTTTTATTAAGAAAAAATAAATAAAAATACATATACATAGACTAAAAGAAAAAATAATCTAATTATTATTATTATTATTATTATTATTATTATTATTATTATTATTATTATTTTCAGCCAGCCAATCTTCAATCGGTAGCAGCAAGGACCTCCTCAGCCTGCGGATCTCACCAAGCATTCTTGCTCTAACTGCTCCCAGTTTCCGTTGTAGGGCATGAACCTTCATCCGAAGTTCATTCACAACTTCTTGCACAAAAGCAACGCCCCACATTGGATTAGCCATATTTAGAACACATATAAATTGACAAAAAAATATAAAACAAAAGTAAAAAAAAGAATATCCAAATGTAATACAACATATACTACAGATTGGCAAGAAAAAAAACTTGCCTGAGTTAGGAAAGAGAAAGTGGTAGAAGGTGTAATATGAAAGATAAGATGCAATAAATAAATAAAGTGTAGTTGAACGATTGAGTAAGGAGAGACCTATTTATAGATGATTGAATTTGAATGAGTGGGAAAAAGGCGCGACTGTTCACCTCCATTTATTAATTACATTTTTGATTACTCTGAAAAGTTATGACTTAATTAAATTAAGAAATATTGTGATAAGCCATGACTTTTCAGATTATTATTATTAATTAGTTCTTTCCAAGAACTATTTTTATTGAGTTGTGACAACAGATTCTATATCTGTTGCATTAGATAACTCATCTGTGACAACAAATTAATCATCTGTTGCAACAAATAGAAAACCTGTTGCATCAGATAATCTATTTGTTGGAACATATAATCTAACTTTTCACCTCTAATTATTAATTATATTTTTGATTAATGTGAAAAGTTATGACTTAATTAAATTAAGAAATATTGTGATAAGTCATGACTTTTCAGATTATTATTATTGATTAGTTTTTTTCTAAGAATCATTTTTATTGAGTTGTGACAACAGATTCTATATCTATCGCATCAGATAACTCATCTGTGACAATATGGATCATCTGTTGCACAAATTAAAAATCTGTTGCATCAGATAATCTATCTATTGCAACATATAATCTAACTGTTCACCTCCATTTATTAATTATATTTTTGATTACTGTGAAAAGTTATGACTTAATTAAATTAAGAAATATTGTGATAAGTCATGACTTTTTAGATTATTATTATTAATTAGTTCTTTTCAAGAATCGTTTCTATTGAGTTGTGACAACAGATTATATATCTGTTGCAACAGATAACTTATTTGTGACAATAGATATATCATCTGTTGCAATAAATAGAAAACTTGTAGCATCAGATAATCTATCTGTTGCAACATATAATCTATTTTTTTTAAAAAATTATCATCATATCATTAATTCAAATTTGCTAACTTTTTTATTATATAAATTAAAAAAAAACACCTTTTCAATAACCGTTTCTTTAATAAAATAATAACCATTTTTGTTGAGTTCTGGCAATAAATTATATATCTGTTACATCAGATAATCCATCAGTTGCAACAAATATACTATCTATTGCAATAAATCGACGATCTGTTTTAATAGCTTTTTTGATTTCTTCTAACAGCTGATACATTAGTCGCAACATATGGGGAATTTGATGCATGAACACTATTGTTGAATGTGTTTTAGATCAAAAGTCACGACTGTTCACCTTTTTTTAACAATCATCATATAAGTTAATTAATCCAATATTGTAATATTTTTTTATTATATAATAAATAAATAATTTTAAAATATAAGTTTAAAAACAAAAATGATGAAAAGTCACGATCAGTTAATAAATTAAATAACCATTCTTTTACGGTTATAAATTGTGTTTATCATTTATTTACGAACCATTTTTCTTATTAACTAATCGAAAAGTCATGTCTTTTTACCCTCTCAATAACAACAATAACCCTTTTTTATTAATAACCTCCTATTGCAACATATGATTGATCTGTCGCATCAGATCAACCTCTGTTGCCATAAATGCTCAATCCTTACCAACAACCATCGACATATTGAGAATAAGGAATAAACAAAAGGATAATTAAATACTAAATTAGAATTAAAAATTCAAAGTCGACCACCAAACATAGATTTTTGAATCCCTTGGGTAAATCTGATATACAAAAGGAGGAAAATACATACGTTTAAAGAAAAAAAATAACCTAATTATTGTTACTACTATTATCATTATCATTATTATTATTATTATTATTATTATTATTATTATTATTATTATTATTATTACTACTACTACTATTATTATTGTCAACCAGACAATTTTTATTCGACAGCAGCAGGGCCCTCCCCAGCCTTGCTCTGAAATCTGCCAAATCCTGTTGGAGTTCATCAAACTGCCTTTGAAGTTCCTGCAAGGACTCAATATGAATCTTCTTTTATGAATATGGATCAGTCATATTTATAAGTGTAGTAGAATGAACGAGTAAGGAGGGACCTATTTATAAATGATTGAACTCGAAGGAGTTAGTCAAAAAGCAACAACTGTTCATTTCCCTTAATTAAATAAAACTGGTGACTTTTCAAATGTATAAATTAAAAAAATGGATCAAAATACAACATTTTATCTTTTATTGTATTTCAGAAAGAAAACAAAATTGCTTTAAAATAAATCTAATAGATGGGTAATCTATTGCAAAATATATTCCATCTGTTAGATAACATACAACATATTGACAATATGTTGCAACAGATGAATATATCTGTTTGATTTTTCCAATAGCTACGTCATATGTTGCAATAGATTGATCATCTGTCGTAACAAATATCTGCTATGGGTTGATAATTTAAATAGATGTGGCATCTATTGCAACTTGTTAGTCATTTGTCTATTCAATTTAATAATAGATGGGCTAGGAAGAATAAAGTTCGTCCAGATGGATGGATCCACTTTCATGTATGAGAGTTAAGTACTACTGATAAAGTCATCAGAACAACACACACAAAGTATAAAATTTTTGTGAATGAAGTTTTTAATCGATTAGGCACTGATCATTCAAACAAGATCCTGCATTGTACAGTTAAGTTTGATGAGTTCGAATTGATATGGCTAAGGTCCCCATGAAGATGGTGCAGATACCTTGTTATGAATTACTAACGGTTGTCGCTCATATTTATGCATGTCAAGTTTTGAGAAGAGATCAATATTTGGTGTCATTGTAGAGATCTAATAGTGATTGGACTTAACTTTAAGTGTGCATTAGACTTTGAGAAGGCCTTCGAAACCTCGCATTGCATCAAACAAGAAAAAAAAACTAATAGAAATTCCCCTAGCCTAAATTTATATGGAAGGGTTGTTCGGGAAAATAATTATACGCCAGAAGGAGCCGATGGAGAATATCTATGAGGGAAAGGGGAGTTGATGAAAGACTGTATCATCTGAAAGCTAATTGAAGAAGAGACATAGGGCAGCAAGGAAGTTCTAGTGAATCTGGCCGATGAAATTATCTTAAAACATGAGAAATCTGAATCAAGTGCAAATATGAAAGTGTATCCGATAATTTAAATTCATCTGATGTTTCTTTGAAAGAAAAATAATACAGATGGACACTTTGCTAGGGAGCTGTGACTAGGTAGTATGGTCAAAATTATCACCTAGATAGAAAATAACAGAAGATCAACAAAGTATCCTTACATGCATCGAGGGTTGAAATGATGTACAGTAAGTCTAGAAAATTTGAGCCAACAGTAACTGAGTTAAAATAAGGAATCTAAGCAAAAGCAGCAATTTCTGAATTTTAAATTGCACCCCATGCATTTTTGCTTGTGGTTCCGATTAGGTCTACTGCTGTTAACCTGATCGGAACCATAAATGAGATTGAAAGATAGATTGAGTGTCATTACTTCCTTAGCAATATGGATTAATTGATTGTGTTTTCTTGGCTTAGCATGCTTTCAATATTTCTTGGAGAAGATCAGAGGCTTGCTGTAGAATGTGAATCCCGATAATTTTCATACATGCCTCTAGCTTGCCAATTTGGTATCCAAGCTTGTCATTTTGGTCTTTGAAGTTGGTATAGAGTTCTTGATCTCTTGTGAGCTCGATCAGAAATATTTTGTCCTTTAAAGTTGTGGCATTATAGAAGGTCTTCAGAACACTTTCTTCAGAAGCCTTAAAGGATATATGGAGGGTCGCTGTGTTTGTTTTAGGTCAAAATGTGTTGATGCACAGTCAAGATGTGGTCCTAACCATTAAATAGATCACTTTTATTGAGCGTTTCTCAATGAAGCTTGCTCAACACAACTTTGAGGGATTTGATAAATTAATAAGCAAGGAGTTACGTAACGTTTGATCTAAACTGACTCTACCAAGCCTATCAAATGTTACATAACTCCAGTCTCATTACCCAATACAAATCTTTGCTCGAGTTAGTGAACAAATCAAACAAGATCAATCTCTCATCCTTTCTGCTGATCACTGTTCTCCAATATAGATGACAAGATAATCGCCATACAAAAGTCTACACCATCAGTAGAAATGCTTGTCAGAGCGAAAGTCTTCAGAAGGCATCAATAGTAATCTCTCAATATCAAGTGATATTGAGAGATTCCTAGTCATGCCTTCCAAGACTTTCGCTACGACAGGAATTTTTGCTAATGACAAAATATCCACCATGCAAAAGTCTGCACCATTAGCAAAAATTCTTGCCAGAGCAAAAGTCTTCAGAAGGCATGACTAGTAATCTCTCAATGTCACTTGATATTGAGAGATTACTAATCATGCCTTTTAAAGACTTCTGGACTGGCAAAAATTTCTGCTAGCGGTGTAGACTTTTACATATAAGATATCTTGTCATCAACAGAAATTTTTTTCGTAGAAAAAGCCTTTAGAAGGCATGAGTAGGAACCTCTCAATATAACTTGATATTAAGAGATTACTATTGATGCTTTCTGAAGACTTGCGCCCTAGGAAGAATTTCTGGAAATGGTTTAGACTTTTGCTTGGTGGATATCTTGTCCTCTATAGGGGATAAGCACGATCAATAGAAAGGTTGAGAAATTAAGCTTGTTTGATTTGTGCACTAACTTGGACAATCTTTTTTGATAGGGTAATGAGCCTGGAGTTACATAAAGGTTGATAGGCTTGGTAGATTCAGTTTACATAAAACGTTACGTAACTCCTGGCTTATTAATTTATCAAATCCCATGAAGGCTGGTTGAGCAAGATGCATTAAGAAATACTCAATTAAAGTGAGCTATTCAACTGTTGGAACCACATCTTGACTATGCATCATTACATTTTAACCTAAAAACATAAGTAGTGACACTACATGTATCCTGTAAGGCTTCTGAAGAAAGTGTTTTGAAAGGGCTTCTTGAATGCAACAACTTCAAAGATAGCGTTCCTGATCAATCCCCCAAATGATCAATAAGTCTATACCAACTTTAAAGACAACAACAAAAAGCTTGAATACCAAATAAGCAAGCTGGAGGCAAGCTTGAAAATTATCGAAATTCACATACTACAACAAGCCTCTAATCTTCTCCAAGATATGTTGAAAGTATGCTCTATGTAGAAAACACAATCAATTATAACCATATTTCTAAGGAATTAATGACATTCAAATTGTCTTTCAATCTCATTTGTGGTTTCGATCAGGTCAACAACAGTGGACCTAATCAGAACTATAAACAAAAAGGCATGGGATGCAATTTAAAATTCAGAAATTGTCCCCTTAGCTTAGATTCCTTGTTTTAAATACAGTTGCTATTGATGCAAGTTTTCTAGACTTACTGTATATCATTTCAACCCTCAATGCCCGTACGACTACTTTCTTGGTCTTTTACTATTTTCTATCTAGGTGATAATCCCGACCATGCTAACTAGACGTGGCTTTCTAAGAAAGAGACTATTTACACTATTTTTTAGAGAAATAACAGACGAATTTTTCATTATCGGATACAATTTCATATTTACACTTGATATAGATTTCTCATGTTCTAAGATAGTTTCATCGGTCAGATTCGCTAGAAGATACTTTCTACCTTATGTACTCTCTTTAATTAGCTCACAGATGATATAGTGTTTCATTAACCACCCATTTTTCCTCAAAGGCATTCTCCTACCGCACCTTTTAGCATATAATTATCACCAAGAGCAACCCAACCATATAAATTTAGGCTAGGGCAATAACTATATTAATTTCCTTCTTGGCTGAAGCAGTGGGAGGCTTCGAAGGCTCTCTAAGGGTCCAACGCATCCTAAAAGTTAGTCCAATTGCTATTGAATCTCTTTATAATACCACCAAAACTAGATCCCTACACAATGCTTGACACAAAAACATGAGCAATAACCGACATTAAATCTTAACAGGGTATCAGAACCATATTCGTGGTCCCTCAACCTTATCATTTCGGACCTACCAAATTTAACAGTAAAATTATAGATATTTTGTTGTAATGATCAATGAAGAATTGGTAAAAATAACATTCACAAAATTAGTGTACTCTATGGTATTGGTATTGCATTCATCCCAACCCGAGTTGTCGATCGATCACTCTACGATAAAATAAGTACTCATTAACTTAATGTTAAGATAGTACCTAAATTGATTTAGATCGAACTAGGGATGAATGAGTTTATAGGGTCAACTACAACTTCAATTGAGTCTTTACAATTGCATGGTGTTGGTATTGCATTCATCCCGACCCGAGTGAAGGATAGATCACTCTGAGTTGAAATGAGTTCTCATTAAATTAATGTTAAGATAAAACCTTAATTAATTTAGGTAGAACTAGGGATGAATGATTTCATAGGGTCAACTATAACTTTAATTGAGTCTTTGCAATTACATGGTGTTGGTAGTGCATTCATCCCGACCCGAGTCATTGATCGATCACTCTGAGTTAAAATGAGTTCTTATTAACTTAATGTTAAGATAGAACCTTTATTGATTTAGGTGGAAATAGGGATGAATGATTTTATAGGGTCAACTACAACTTCAATTGAGTCTTTGCAATTGCATGGTGTTGGTATTGTGTTTATCTCATCTTGAGTCGTCGATCGATCACTTTGAGTTGAAATGAGTTCTCATTAACTTAATGTTAAGCTTGTACCTTAATTAGTTTTAGTGGAACTAGGGATGAATGATTTTGTAGGGTCAACTACAACTTCAATTGACTCTTTGCAATTGCATGGTATTGGTATTGCGTTCATCTCGAATTGAGTCATCAATCGATCACTCAGAGTAGAAATGAGTTCTCATTAACTTGACTTTTTTAAGACTATATCTTTTAAAATTTTAAAAATTAATTAAGATCAATTCAGACCAAATTAATAATTTCAAAACTTGTCATTCTTTTCCAAAATTACAAATCAACCCATATAAATCATCCATTTGCGTGAAAAACTTTTCCTTATTTCAAATTGAAGTTCTCCCTCTTCTTTCTCTCTCGCTCAATGATACAGACAACAACTACTCAACATATTGATCAATCCTTCAATATAAATCAATTTTCTTCCTATTTCCGACCATATAGTTGTTATTTTCGACTTTACTCTCGCTTGTATCCGTCATTTTCTTTTCCTTCATACGTAACAGAGTTCAAGAAGAGTTCTACATTTGTTATTTATTCTAAAAAGTAGGAATTTTTATTTAATGATGAGAAAGAATACTTTTAGTTGTATTATCTTCGAGAATGGGTTAATAGTTTTGAGTGTTGATGCTAAAAAAGTTGGAAGCACCCGAGAAAACCCTAGTTTTTAGCTTAGTATTTTGTTGACTGCCGTGGTATTATTGGATGGTGTTTATGGTGTTATTGGTAGTTGTTGTTGGTGGTGTCGATATTTGTATTTTTGGTGATGGTGTCGGTGGTCTTGGTGTTAGTCTTGGTGGCATTGGTGTTGGTCTTGGTGGCATTGGTTGTGGTGTTGGTGGTCCATCTGTTGCAACAGGTGGAAGTTCTGTTGGGAGATATTAAATAGGTCTTCAAACAGATTCCCCATCTGTTCCAACTGATGGGTTATCTGTTGTAGTATTTTTTTGTAATGTGGCGTAGAATAATTTATTGAAATTTGTCTTGCCTTTTTTAAAAAAATTATGCATACATCAAATGCAATGTATTTTTTATTTTTTTATTCTTTGTAGTTAAAAGATGTCTCCCAAATAAGAAACTGAAAGTGGATCAACTTCTGACCACCCAACAACAAAGGCTAGAGTACAAATAGATTCGAAGGAACTTCCTGAACAATCTCAGTCAGGTCAAAATGAAGCTGAGGAAAGTGAGAAGTCCTTCTCACCAATGAGGCGTTAATTAGTATTGAAATCCCAACATTATCCTGTCAAACCCACTAGTATCGACAGGTTTTGAGTTGCGATGCCGATAGATATCCCTACAAAAGTAACTGGTGACTTGTACTTAAATGTCTGTTGGGAAAAACTTTTATGAACTTCGGAGTATTATGAAGAATGGAAACATAGACAAACCTTTTAACAAGAGCTGCTTTGCATACTTTTTTAAGATGCCTGAGGACCGTACTCTCCATTTCCCAATGAGTATTGTATATGAACTTCTCAAGTGTTGGATTAAGTACGGGGGGGATGATAAAAATTCAAAGGAGGGCAAAAAAATATGGATGAAATCTGGATCAACTATTGTGGCATGCCGGTTTGTTTTGGATTGAAAGAGTTTTTTGTAGTGATGGGCTTGGGATGCGATCGTCCAGAAGAACCTCTCATCAAGGAAATACCCCACAAAAGGGTCCAACAAATGCAAGGTAAAAAAGATGGGTTGTTGGGAATTATTGGATATAGCTACAAAGCGGATGATTTGATGGAAGATCATGAGGATAAAAAAATACCAAAGAACTATAAGGATAAATTGTTCTTTTTTTGGTTTGTCCATTATGTTTTATTGGCAAGAGACATCAGAAAAGTCATAGAAGATGATTTTTTGGTGATTGCTGATGATTTTGAGAAATTCAACGATTATCCCTGGGGATGTGAAAACTAATACTTGTCTGTCGAATATTTACTGACAAAGCTATCCCCAAAGATGATCACATTATACGACTTTCCTTGGGTTTTCATTGTAAAATTGATCACTATTTTTACTCATCCATTAATTTATGTTAATATATTTACTATGATTTTTTTTGCTTGCTTCCTGTTTACATTTTTTAGGCTTGGGTATGTGAAGCTATTCCTTCCCTCTGAAAGCAGTTTAAGGATTACCTGAATGAGGTTTCTCATCCAAGGATCCATAGGTGGTTGGCTGCAAAAGGCAACAAAAAAATATTAAGGAGGCTGATCTCTTTAACCCTACGGATGATGCAGTACGTCTTCTTTCAACTAAAATAGTTTTCCTCAAAGAAAGATATTGAAACAGATGTGCTATCTGTTGTGACAGATGGATCGTCTATTGCAACAGATTACCCATCAACTGTCACTGGTGTAACAAACGGGTAATCTATTACGACAGACGATCCATATTTCACAAAAGATTAACCATTTGTTGCTTTGGTTCTCTGAACCTAACTCAACAAATTTCACATCTATTTCAAATTATGCAATAGATGGGTAATTTGAGGCAACATATTATCAATCTATTGCAACATATAGATCAGCTGTTGCGACAGATAGATCGTTTGTTGCATAAGTTGGCTGTGTTAACATGTAACCCAATTGACTGCAAATTATTATTATATGATTTAAATGCCTCCTGTCTTTTTTTATAGGTTGTGCATCCTTGGATCGTACCTACTGAGCAGGAGCTGGGGATGACTTTATTTATTACTCTAGGTCTTGTTGATACAAAAGCAAACCCAATGGTGGATTTAATAAAGAAGAAATTGGCTGGAGCAACAGCCATAAGAAGAGCAGTTAGTCAAGGTCATCCTAATGTTGAAGCTCTTCATAACCAACCTACTATAACAGATCTAGGTGCTTCTTCTGGGGGTATTGCTGGTGTAGTTGTTGATGATGGTGGCAGCCATCCTGCTGCTACTACTGCCAGTCTTGATTATGAGCATGTTGGTGCTCCAAAAAAAATAAATATATTTGAAAACACCCTTTGCACAGGTTGCCCTCACACCTACACCGGTCCCTCCTACCCTTACAGTGGTTTCTATTACCCCTCTCCACCCTCATGTTCTTATTGCAAGTGTAAAGTATACAAAGACAGAGAGGATAATCTCCTTGAAAAACTAGAGACTATTATTGAAGCTACCAAGGAGTTGAAATCTAAGAGATGTGTCATACTATCCAAGAAGGTGAGAGAGCCATAAACTCCTGTAGGGCAGTTAGGAGGAAAAGAAAAACATTAGACAAATACTCTCTATTCTAAAACTGTAAAAATTGCAACTCTTTCCGCTGTAAGAGTTGTTGAAAATCAGGGGTCGCTGAAGAAGGCGGACATATACGCAATATTTGGCAATGGAGAGAAGGAGAAACTGGAAAAAAATCATGACTGACAAGACAAAACCTCCACAAGAATATACCACACATTCATTTGATGCTCAAGACTTCATAAGTATGATAAATATACGTGAGTGGTACATAGACAATGTAAGTTTACTTTTGCTAACCTAGCATCCCAATCTAATCCATGAATAAGAAGCTACACAGCAGATGTGTAATTTGTTGCAATAACTAGGTATTCAATTGCAACATATTTCATATATGTTGCATAAGTTGCGTTAACGGGGTAATCTGTGAACTGATTCAAAGAATTCTCTGCAACAGAATCTTTCCACTGTGTTTTTATTCTTTACAATTGCTAACCTATTTAAAAATTATCTTCTTATACCACAGTATGTTGATGAAATTACATACCTCATGAGGGGCAGACAATTAGTGTACTCGAATGCTTATGATGCTACCAATAGGATAATGGACCTCAACTTCTACAACAATTTAAAGGATAAGTATGATGATCTCCGTAGGTGAGCTGGTGCTCGTGGTCGGAGATTTGATAAGTTAGCTTCTATGTTCGAATGGGTTTAAGACATGATTAAATATGTTAGAGAGAAGAGTCCATATCTGCACGGCAAGAGTTGGACCTAGGCAAAGAAAATCCTTACAGTCATGAACTTTGAAGTCAAACATTTTCTCGCTGTTGAGATACTACTCGACGAGGGAAAGATTAAGGTTTATGACTGCAACTTACCTGTCTTCAATGAGGATGCGTTTTTAACCCACATGCAGCCCCTCTTGAAATTGTTCTCCAAGTTATTGATGCAGAGTAAACTGATGGATCATTTGCCGGTGAAAGTCTTGATGAAGGAATCATGGGATTTTGAAGGTCGAAATAAAAACATCCACCTCTAAAAAAATAAAATCGGTGCAGCGTGCGGACCATACTCGCTTGTATACATCGAGTGTTTACTGATCGGCACAGAAATGTCTGATATGTGCAACGCCGTTGTGGGAAAGATACAAGAGATCTGGGCTTATGGGGTACTAACTAAATGGTTAGAGCCCATGTATAAAGAAGAATATGTATGAAGACAAATACAAAATCGATAATTATATTTTATTTCAAGCCACTTTACTTTACATGTAGTGGTAATAATTTTTATGTCTGGCGAAAGTTGAATTTTTATAATGTAACAGATTATTTATTTGTTGTAATAGATATAATACCTGTTGTGACTGATTTATTATCTGTTGGAATAGGTTGGTCATCTATTGCATTATGCAGATATTTCTCAGTTTGTCTGTTGCAACAAATATACAATCTGTTGCAACATATATCTATCTGTTGCAATTGATAAGTAATCTGTTGGAACAAATAAAGAAAGTTGGAAGACCTGTTATATAATTTTCAGCAGATGACCTAACTAAATGGTTGAACCCCGTGTATAAAGAAGAATATGTACAAAGATAGAGACGAACACGAAAATAATTTTTTATTTCACGCCACTTCACTTTACATGTAGTGATAATTTTTAGTCTGGCGAAAGTTGAATTCTTATAATGCAACAGATTGCCTATCTGTTATAACAGATATAATACCTGGTATGACAGATTGATTATCTGTTGGTATAGGTTGGTCATCTGTTGCATTATAAAGATGTTTACCAGTCTGTCTGTCGCAATAGATATACAATCTATTGCAACATATAATCTATCTGTTACAATTGATAGGTAATCTATTGGAACAAATAAAAAAAGTAGAAAGACCTATTATATAATTTCCAGTAGATGACCTACATGTTGTAACATATGTTTAAATCTGTTTGATAAGATGTGTTGTCTGTTGCAACAGATGCATTATCTGTTGCAGTATTTGAATCTAGTATTCCATTTCAATTAACATGTTCAAAATGAAGGATTAAACTATATTCATAGACAACATAAAATAATTGAAACGTTCAAAAATTATATGAAATAAATCAACAAATAAATAAAATGTAAAAAAATTTATTATGGGTACAAATGATCTACTCTATGAATAAATTAATAAGTTAAACCAAGGAGGATAGGTTATTACATTGACAGACTTAAGCTATAAATATCTGCTCAATATGGACAAGTTATTCTTATAACTCAATAGGAACACTTTCTCCTTTGAAGTTGTAGAATTATAGACGGCCTTCAGAACACTTTTTTCAAAAGCCTTAAAGGATACATAGAGGGTAGTTGTGTTTGTTTCAGATCAAAATGTGTTGATGCACAGTCAAGATGTGGTCCCAACCATTGAATAACTTACTTTTATCAAGAATTTCTCAATGAATATTGCTCAACCAACCTTCAAGGGATTTGATAAATTAATAAGAAAGGAGTTACATAACATTTGATCTAAACTGACTCTACCAAGCCTATCAAATGTTACATAACTCCAGGCTCATTACCCTATCAGAAAACTTTGCCCAAGTTAGTAGACAAATCAAACGAGGTCAATCTCTCAACCTTTGTGCTGATCGTTGTTCTCCAATATAGATGACAAGATATTTGCCAAGCAAAAGTCTACACCATCAGCAGAAATGCTTACCAGAGCAAAAGTCTTCAGAAGGAATCAATAGTAATCTCTCAATATCAAGTGATATTGAGAGATTCCTAGTCATGCCTTTCCAAGACTTTCACTATGACAAGAATTTTTGTTAATGACAAGATATCCACCATGCAAAAGTCTACATCATCAGCAAAAGTTCTTGCCAGAGAAAAAGTCTTCAAAAGGCATGACTAGTAATCTCTCAATATCAAGTGATATTGAGAGATTACTAATCATTCCTTTTAAAGACTTCCGAACTGGCAAGAATTTCTGCTAACGGTGTACATTTTCATGGAAGATATCTTGTCATCAGTGGAAATTCTTTTCGTAGAAAAAGTCGTTAGAAGGAATGACTAGGAACCTCACAATATAACTTGATATTGATAGATTACTATTGATGCCTTCTGAAGACTTGCGCCCTGGGAAGAATTTCTGACGATGGTGTAGACTTTTGTATGATGAATATCTTGTCCTCTATATGGGAGAAGAACAATCAGTTGATTTGTGCACTAACTCGGGCAAAGTGTTTTAATAAGGTAATGAGCCTGGAGTTACGTAAAGTTTGATAGGCTTGGTATAGTCAGTTTAGATAAAACGATACGTAACTCCTTGCTTATTAGTTTATCAAATCCCTTAAAAGTTGGTTGAGCAAGATGCATTGAGAAACGCTCAATAAAAGTGAGCTATCCAACTGTTGGGACCATATCTTGACTGTACATCAATACATTTTAAGCTAAAAACATAGACAATGACCCTACATGGATCCTTTAGGGCTTTTGAAGAAAGTGTTTTGAAGGGCTTCTTGAATGCCACAACTTCGAAGATAGTGTTCCTGATCAATCTCACAAATGATCAAGAACTCTATACCAACTTTAAAGACGGCAACAAAAAGCTTGAATACCAAATCAATAAGCTAGAGGCAAGCTTGAAAATTATCTAAATTCACATACTACAACAAGCCTCTAATCTTCTTCAAGATATGTTGAAAACATGCTAAGTCTAGAAAACACAATCAATTATAACCAAATTTCTAAGAAAGTAATGACACTCGAATTGTCTTTCAATCTCGTTTGTGGTTCCTATTAGGTCAACATCAGTGGACCTAATTAGAACCATAACAAGAAGGCATGGGATGCAATTTAAAATTCAGAAATTGCGGCCTTCATTTAGATTCCTCATTTTAAATGCAGTTGCTATTGGCGCAAATTTTCTAGACTTACTGTTGATCATTTCAACCCTCAATGCCCGTACGACTACTTTCTTGGTCTTCTACAATTTTTTATCTAGGTGATAATCCTGACCATGCTACCTAGACACTGCTTTCTAGGAAAGAGACCATTTGCACTATTTTCCTTTTAGAGAAACAACAGACAGATTTTTCTTTACTTGGTACAATTTCATATATGCAGTTGATACAAATTTCTCTTGTTCTAAGATAGTTTCATCGGTCAGATTTGCTAGAAGTTACTTTCTACTTTATGTGTTCTCTTCAATTAGCTCTTAGATGATATAATCTTTCATCAACCATCTATTTTTCTTTGAAGGCATTCTCCTACCGCACCTTTTGGCATATAATCATTACCAAGATCAACCCAACCATATAAATTTAGGCTAGGGCAATAACTATATTGATTTTGTTCTTGGTTGAAGTACTGGGAGGCTCCGAAGGCCCTCTAATGGTCCAATGCATCCTAAAAGTTAGTCCAGTCACTATTGAATCTCTTTACAATGCCACCAAAACTAGATCCCTACACAATGCTTGACACATAAACATGAGCAACAACCGACATTAAATCTTAACAGGGTATCAGAACCATATTCATGGTCCCTCAATCTTATTATTTCGGACCTACCAAACTTAACTGTAAAATTATAGATATTTTATTTGAATGATCAATGAAGAATTGGTAAAAAAACATTCACAAAATCTATGTACTCTATGTGTGTTTCCATGATAATATTATCAGTTATACACATCTCCTACATATAAAGTGGTTTCATCTGCATACAACTTATTTATCCAAACCCATATTTTCTGCACCCTCTTATGTTGGTCAAGCAAAAGTTGATCAACTTTCAGTTTCTTATATCTACAAAAAAGTGGAAAAAAATTAATGTCACAGAAAGAACATTATCCATCAGTTGCATCAGATGTAGAGTCTGTTGCAACAGATGTAGAGTCTGTTGCAACAAATATGGAGTCTGTTACAATAGATATGCAGTCTATTGCAACAGATGTGGAGTCTATTACAACATATGTGGAATTTGTTGCAACAGATGTGAATTCTATTGAAACAGATGTGGAGTCTATTAGAATACATCAAACCAGCCTTGTTGGTGGTTTGATTTGTTCCAATAGTTGATCTATCTATTGCAACATCAATAACAACATAAACTACAAAGAAATATCAAATTAAAAACATCAACAATAAAGAAACAACATTATTTATTCCAACACCATCAACAACATCATCAACAATAAAGAAGCAACATCCTTTGTTCCAACACCATCAACAACACCACACCATAAGTTCCAACAATGCCAAACCCACAACCAACATCAATAACAATATCAACAACATAGAAACAAACAAAATACATACAAAAAAATGATACTACCAATAAGGCTTTTAAACTTCTCTCAACAGATTACTTTTTTTGCATATTGTAATAAAAATTCTTGGTTTGTTTATTCAATACTTAAAAGTTTCTTCAAATTTTTAAAATAAATATGATATGGGTAAATAGTAATTAAATTAAAAATAAATATAAATAGCTTACAAAGAGGAAGACGAGAATAAAAGAGCAATAGTGAACCTTACCTTAGTGTCAAAAGGGGATCAAAACAATAATTTCAGTCGAGGGAAGATATGGATCGATTTAGATTAAAAAGGATCTTTATGAGAAAGAGAAGAGAAAAAAGAGAAAATAGGCTGTGATAATCCTAAAGAGGAGAGGAAGAAAAAGATGAGAGATAAATAAAATAAATTTAGGGCTGAAGTTGAAGGAGAGATGAGATAATTCTAGATGTATGTGTACGTAGACGTGAGTTTTAATATTCATTAATAATTTGAGGGGAACAATGAAGACGGGTGATATTGAAAAGATAAGATAAGACTACTCAATGAACTCATTTTTGAGTTATCCAAGAAAGATCTTTTATCGTCTTTGGTGGTACTACTTTATCTACTCGGATAGAAACTTACTTTTAAATTAAAAGAAAAAAAAGATTTTCAAATAGATATGTCACCTATTGCAACAGATAGCAATATTTATTTGAAAAATCCTAACAACTCAGTCATCTGTAACAACAGATGCAAATATCCATTTGATAATTAAATCAGATATGTCATCTGTTATAATAGATATCAATATCTGTTTACAAATTTCCAATAGCTCAGTCATCTGTCATAACAAGTGCAATTGTTTATTTGATAATTAAATCAGATATGTCATTCGTTACAATAAATATGAATATCTGTTTGAAACTTTCTAATAGCTCAGTTGTTTGTTGCAATAGATTTCATTGCAATTGATTTAGGTGGAACTATGGATGAATGAATGAGTTCATAGGGTCAACTACAACTTCAATTGAGTCTTTGCAATTACATGGTGTTGGTATTGCGTTCATCCCGACCTGAGTCATCGATCGATCACTCTAGGTTGAAATGAGTTCTCATTAACTTTATGTTAAGATAGAACCTTAATTGATTTAGGTAGAATTGGGGATAAATGAGTTCATAGGGTCAACTACAACTTTAATTGAGTCTTTGCAATTGCATGATGTTGGTATTGCATTTATCTCGACCCGAGTCATCGATCAATCAATTTGAGTTGAAATGAGTTCTCATTAACTTATTGTTAAGCTAGTACCTTAATTAATTTAGGTGGAACTATGGATGAATGAGTTCATAGGGTCAACTACAACTTTAATTGATTCTTTGCAATTGTATGGTATTGGTATTGCGTTCATTCCGATCCGAGTCGTCGATCGATCACTCTGAGTAGAAATGAGTTCTCATTAACTTGATTTTTTAAAAACTATATCTTTTAAATTTTTTAAAATTAATTAAGATCAATTTGGACCAAATAAATAATTTCAAAACTTGGTATTCTTTTCCAAAATTATAAATCAACTCATACAAATCATCCATTTGAGTGAAATTTTTTTCCTTATTTAAAATTTGAAGTTCTACTTCTTCTCTCTCTCTCTCTCAACGATACAGACAACACTTCTCAACATATTGCTCAATCCTTCAAAATAGATCGATTTTCTTCCTATTTTCGACCACATAGTTGTTATTTTCGACTTCATTCTCGCTTGTATCCATTATTATCTCTATTTTCGTAGGTAACAAAGTTCGAGAAGAGTTCTACATTTGTTATTTATTCTAAAAATTAGGGCTTTTTATTTAATGATGAAAAAGAAGACTTTTAGTTGTATTATCTTCGAGAATGGGTTAGCAATTTTGAGTTTTGATGCTAAAAACATAGGAAGCACCTGAGAAAACTCTAGTTTTTGTCTTAGTACTTTGTTGACCACAGTGGTATTGTTGGATGGTGTTGTGGTGTTGTTGGTGGCTGTTGTTGTTGGTGTTGGTATTTGTGTTTTTGGTGGTGGTGTCGGTGGTCTTGGTGTTGGTATTGGTGGCATGGGTGGTGGTCTTGGTGGCATTAGTTGTGGTGTTGGTGGTGCATCTGTTGCAATAGGTAGAAGATCTATTGGGATTTATTAAATAGGTTTTCAAATAGATTCCCCATTTGTTCGAACTGTTGGGTTATCCGTTGGAGTACTTTTTTGTAACGTGGCATAGAATAATTTATTGAAATTTGTCTTGCCTTTTTTTTAAAAATTATGCAGACATCAAATTTCTTTATCAGATCTTGAGATCACCCATCAGATAGGCTTGATCTTAGTCTCAGATTCAATTGAGTATTCTTGTTATCAGATTCTGAGATCACCCATTAGATAGGCTTGATCTCAGTCTCAAATTCAGTTGAGTATTCTTGTTGTTAGATTAGGACATGATCATTTCTTATCATTGATAGTAGATCCTGGAATCATCTGCCAGAGAGGTTTGATCTCCGATGCAGTCAGTCGAGAGTGGCAAAGCTCAAAATTCAGTCAATAATGTCAGTATATTTAGTCAATCAGCTTCAGTATCCTCAGATTCTGAGATCACTCGCTAGACAAAACTGATCTCAACTCCAGTACTCAGTTATTAGTATCAGATGATTCAGTATCTCAGTCATTAGTAGTAAGTTCAGATGATAGTAAAGTAGTATTCGAGTTTTAATATTTTGAATTATGATAATTTCGGTTATGGTTTGTGTATTCATGCATGTGTTCTCATTCAGTACTCTCATGATTATTCAGTTAAGTAATTGTTCATGCATAATCCCTTTCATTTAGCCATACCTCATCTTTATACTTATTATATTCCCGTACTGATGCATTTGCGCTATGGTGTTTTATTTGACACCATAGGTTTAGAGGCACGAGATCCAGAGTACCCTTAGCAGCTCAGTCCCAGTCAGCAACAATAGACATAGCAATGAGTCCTTTTCAGTCAAGGATGATCTTTATTTTTTTATTATCGCATCAGACTTAATTTATTTTTAGTAGACGAAGTTATTTGGGGACATGTCCCATCAACTCCACAGCTCAAATAGTTTAGAGGCTTTTCGGATAGATGTATCAGTGTTCAGTTTTCAATTTTGAGTATTTTTAGATGTTTTGAACCTTATGGACAGTTTCCTCATTTATTAGCTATATATTATGCAGTGTCCAGGTACAGATATCAGTAGAGGTTTAGCTTGTGGTCCTTCTGGAACATAAGTACCATAAACGACTAGGGGGTAGTCATGGGTCATTACAAGATCAATTACGAGTCCGCATCCCATGAGTAGGGCGAACATCCTCAGCATAGGTATTCTCTTTGTTAGATCTATGGGGAGGCATGATCAATCTCTGAAATATAGGAAATCATAAGTTAGGGGACATTCAGACTCAATCATGTAGTGGTAGGAATCAAGGACTGCATACTCATGCTCGTGTGTCCCCCTGACCAAGTCCTTGAAAATATCCATGGCCGTCTAAAAATTCCAATAACTGACCAGGATACCCAATTCTATAAGGAGTTGATTGGTCATAACCCTTATAAAAGAGCCTTTGCCATCGAGGAAACTATTCTTGAAATATTCACCGAGGACCTTTGTCGTGGCATGAAGATTTTGGTCCGAGATGTGCTCCAAACCACATGTGTGATACTTTTCATGTTTATGAATGATGAATCTGTCAGAACTTACGTACTTCACTGCTCTCAACCACCAATTGCAGTTTGGATTAGTACATTTGTAGCAAAAGACACTGCTCGAATTAATTACCTTCTTTATTTTGAAATCTTTATTCAAGGAAGAAATAAACAAAGTGGTAGATAGTTCATTCTTGTCCTTGAATGATATTCCATTGAAAAATACGGTCCCATTGTCTTGAGGATTTCTAGACTGTGTTGATTGAGAAAAACTACCCACCGTATTGGTTGCATCAACGGGCGTAGGTGTTTGATAATTATCTGGAATATTCATGTCTAGATCATCCAACCTATCATCAAAGATGTCTTGTTGTTGTTGTTCTTCTACGTTCTGATTCTCATTCTTTATCATCTTTTCAATCACATACACCCTTAACACCGACCTTGATGAATCACTAAGATAAGGTCGCAACCGAACCTGATCGATTATCTTGAAAGGTAGTACTCTATGATTTTCAAAGGAGTTGTTCATGTAGCTAATGATGAGTTCTTTCGGTTGACAATTCAGTCCATAATAGTTGATGATTATGTTCATAAAATAGTTATACAAAACATCACTTTGGACTGTCATATTTATCATCTCTAGCATTTCACCTTCCTTCCAGCGCCATACATATCAATTGCTCTTCTCGATCCATTGACTATGACAATCCACCCCTATTGTTATTGATCCCTCCATTAGTGGTACCTAAATAAAGTCATTTGTTAAAAAAAGTCAATAGTGATTTCATAGTGTTGTACATGGATCCCAATAGATGCGTAATCTATTGCAATAGGCAAGTGATCAGTCACAACAGATTACTTACCTGTTGGGATTCATGTTACGCTTTTGAAGCTGATTTCAAAAGATGAGTCATCTGTTGTTACAGTACTAAGTCACTTTTGAAGGTGATTCCAACAGATGAGTGACATGTTGTAATAGATAATTAACCTATTACGACAGTTGACTTACCTATTGCAACAGACCATGCGTCTGTTGGAATTGAGGTCAGGTTCTATCTCAATAGGTTACTAATATGTTGCAGTAGATATTTACAGTCTGTTGGAATTAAGTTCAGGTTCTGTTACAACAGGTTACTAATCGGTTGCAATAAATATTTACCCTGTTGCAGTAGATAACATGTCTGTTGGAATCGAGTTCAAGTTCTGTTTCAACAGGTTACTAATCTGTTGCAACAAATATTTATCTTGTTGCATCAGATAACTAATCTGTTGCAAGAGATGGGTCATATGCTGCAACAAATGACCTATCTATTCGATTCATGTTAAGGCACTATAGAACCATAAACATGAATTCAACATATGAGTCTTTCGTTGAAACAGATGTATCATTTGTCACAACAATAGTAATTATCCAGACGACAAATCCTACTAAAAATCATAATTTGACTTACCAAAGTCTCCTATAAATAATGTCAAAGTGGAAAGCGATGTACGAAATAAAATTTGACCTAAGAAATTGGTCAAATAGCAACAGTAGCTGTAAAAACAACAACAACAACAATGGTCAAGAAGAAGAGGATGGTGATAATGAAGTAGAAGATGATGAATAAAGCAGTAGCAACAATGAACAACAAAAATCGCTACGAGAGAGAAAACAACAGTGGATGAGAAGAGAGAGAAACATGTCTTTTCCCTCCCGTTTTCCATTATATTAGGTAAACATTTGAATCAAAGTGTAAATTTGAAAACTTGTGGGACATTCTCAAACTTACGCAACTTTCTTAATCCATAATAAAGTAATTGTCACCTCCACTCAATTATTAAGACTTGTGTCACCTACACGTCAATTTCAAACTCTTTTGTCAACTACAGCTCAAAGCCCCAACTAAGATTTATTTCTTATAATTTTAAATCACAAATATATTGAAATCAAATAGATAACTCATGTAAATTATGAAGAGAAAACAATTATCATTTTCATGTACAATAATAATTTGAAAAAATCAGACATATGTTTAATCCCAATATGAATGAATATTGCTTCTTCTTTCGAGTTTCACAAGAATATTATAATCAATTGAAGTAGCAGCATATATAGTCTTACGAAAATTTATTTTGAAGAAATCTTGTTCATGTAAACTTCTCATTAAATAATTGACGGACACTCCAATAATAATCCGTCTATCTAAATTTTCTTCCTCGAAGACAAAGATTTCAAGCAAGTAAATATTTTATTGAAAAAGAAAGGCAATATATTCTAGACAAAAAAAAAATCTATCGTGAGAAAATAATTTTCAGGTGTAAAGCAAAATGGTGAGAAAATAATTTTATGATGAAAAAAAATCTATATCAACCAACAAAGAATAATCTAAACCCCAAAACAAAGATATGCAAGAACTATGTATCAGTTAATTTAGTTTTTTTAAAAGTATCTTGTCATATTGAACTTTAAATAGAGAATTTACCTTTAAAAAGTTATAGGACAAATTAGAATATACAATTACAATACCATGAGTAAAAGAAGGAACCCTGTGATAGATATCCATGAATGTTTTCTTGTTATTTTAATATATGGGTTCTAGTTTGTTTCAGAAGCTAGTTTAAACGGACTGGTATTTATATTATTCATAAATAATTTTTAAAAACATGGAAAAATAATTAAAAGAAATAACTAAAATAATTCAATGGGAAAAATTTAGTCTGACTAATTCTAAAATGTTTTTTGTGCTAACAAATAATTCCATAAAGTTTTTGTAGAAACCTTGGACGTTGCACCACACCGTGAGGGACCAGGACCCTCAAAATCAGTCACAAGCAATAAAGCAGTAATTTAACCGAGAACACAACACAATGTAGGAAACTTAAAGAACACAAGATTTTACGTGAAAAATCCTTGATCACGGGAGGAAAAAACACGACTTGCCAACATAAGAACCCAAATCTCCACTATAATCAAACTCTTGATTATAGACTCCACTGAACCTAACTCTAGGTTCCTCCTTCTTGTAGTAACTCTACTACAATCTCAACTTGAAAACTTTGCCAAGACTCCTCAACATTTGATAACTCTAGCAAGTTTCAAGCTTATGCAATTCTACCTAAAGCACTATCAAAACAAGAAGAAAAGAGCATTACTCTTATAGACAGAGTAATTCATTTACAGACTCAAACTGGACTTAAGAACATTTGCAATTTCAGCACAAACAATAAATGAGAACTTGAGCAATATTTAATACTGAGTTTTGGCCTTTTACTCTCTTTAGCTTTTTGAATTTACAAAAACTGCTTGATAGAAAAGAATCCTTTTCCTTTTATAGATAAGTGATGATTAGGGTTGAACTGCTATTAGACCAGGTGTCCTAAATATTACAAGTAGCGGCTGTACAGTTTGTTATAACAGAGGATAAAATTCTGTAAACGCGTGCCAAATATTCTGTAGCCTTGAACATCAAGGGACCTGGTACCTTGTAGTTAGTTGCTCATCATCAAAACAAGTTTCAGCAATTTTTCTCCTTTTTGATGATGATAAATCAACCACAGAGTTTCGAGAAACAATACACATTTATCACATTAACCTATATGATTACCACTATTGAAGATGAATGCTCACCCTATCATGAAACACCATGCTTCCATCATCATACAACATAGGTAGCAGGTCCTTTGTTGTCAATTGATATAAAAAAATTATCAACAAGCCTTCCCCTTCTCAATATTCCTTAATATATGCAATTCAAGATTTCATCTACATTCGGAACCTTATCTTTTCATTTACACCACCTGGTCTAGGTCCCTACCATATTAAATTGGTATTCCCTCTTTTGGCATCATTGAAAAGTGAAAATAGTAAATCAAGAGTAATAATAAGTACAAGTTACATAACTCATGGTCACTGGGGCAATACTAACATAGAGAATAATTTTAAAAATAAAGTAGATTCAGACAAAAAGAATAAAAATAAAAACCGATTCATATTTTGTAGTTTAGGTATCATTGCAATGCAAGATTTACATTTCCCGTTCCATAGAAAAAGTCACAGAAGTTGGTGGAATTAAAAAGGTGTAGGATTTGGAGAGAAGGTTTGGACAAGTAAGGCCATCTTAAGATAGTGTAAAAACTCATTGGATAGCATCTTGACATCTGTATTTAAGCTCATAACCTCATTGATTAGAATTATAACCTTCTTCTTGAGTTCGTCATTCTCACTCCTAAGTTCTGCAAAACCCTTTGACCGTCCTTTAAAAATTGCTGAATTTGTTCCTATAATCTCTTAATCTTTGTATCTTTAGCAATTTTATTTTGTTTTTCTTCCTTTGGAGGCCTTACTAAGTTCATCTTCAGTCACTTTATTCTTCTATGACCAGGTCCCTCAGAAGTCTGGTGCTTTTTAGTAGTATTTCAAGATTTTACTTTGCAAACTTTTGTTTTAAGGCTGCCATTTTATTTCTTAGGACCATCCAAACTTTATTATGTGTTAAGTGATAGCAGAGTGAGATTTTCAGCAACCCAAGCATCACCAGTCATTACATTGTCAGAGGGGTAATATATTTTCAAGGATAAATATTCATCAGGAAGTAAGTGAAGAAAGAGTTTGGCTTTAAATGGTTAGGTTAGCTGATTTGGGCAAGGTCCATGGAGTTAATGTAAAGATGAGTTTGATTTCAATTTGGGATAACATAAATTTTTTGATAAGGAGAGTGAAGATACAACCTTTTTTAATAGAAAAAAATGAAAACATGCATATTCATGATACTAAACTGAGAGATGAGTCCACGTCACTCTCTTTCTTTGAGTGAATTATCAAGTTTGTGCGTAGTTCATATGTTTTCTTCCAAAGCTATTCCCATGGGTGTATACCTGCAAAAATATGGTACTGAGTTTGACTAACAAATACATACTTTACCAAGGATATCTTTCTCCTTGTCATAGCAAATTTTTTGGAGAACAATTGATCCATCTAGTAGGTCAAGTTAATTAGATCAATCCCAGCCCCAGCTTCATTAGGTTCAATACACCACTTTATACCAGAATCTGTTCTGAAAAAGGTTTGGGACTAGGTTCCAGACTTAGCATCCTTAAAATATACAATGTTCTTTCTGCATTACTTTGAACTTGTCGGCATTTTTCAGAATCTTTTTCTCCCTTTTTAGCTCACTTTTGGGATAAGAATGTTGAGAAATCCAAGAAATTTCTGACTTAGCCTTTTGTCTGCACTCATATCTTCCAATAAGAAGTTATAATGTCCAAGGAGATAAGAAGAAATGTGCTTTTAGTTTGATCTTCTCAGATGAACTCCACTGAGATTAGGTCCTTGTTAAATCTTGACTAGACATTTCTTGAAGTTTTTCTACTTAAGCTGAAGTTTGTGACATAGATCTTCGAAAACCGTCACTTTCATCACTCCTATTTGTATCAAATTTTTCGTAGACCCTCATCTTCATCAATATCATCTCTTTGGCTAGAGATCAGATCTTTAAAAAATAGATCTTCACCACAACCTGAATTTGCCATTTTCTACCTCAACTTGGGATCTGTTGCTTGGAAGTGTAAGCGCTAGTTTTCTAAGGACCAGGTGCCTTGAAATCAATTGGTTTGAGCAAAAAGGATTTTAAATGTCTCATGAATCACCATCTTTGCATTGAATAACAAATTAAGTTACATCCCATCATCCACATATTTCTTACCCCTTTTAATTGACATTTTTAACATGGGATGCTTCTACCATTAAGTGTCTTGGGAGAGCAGTCAAACCTTCTTGTCATAAGTATTTAATAACTACTACCAGTGAACCTATTTTGACTGCAGGCCGTTTCTCTCTCCAGCAAAAAAAATAATTTGTTAGATTTAGGAACACACTTAAGTTTTAGTTTCTAGTAGGAGGAAAGAGGTATGATAAAATCATTCTTTCCCCATCTAGTTAATAAGAGCTTCTTCATATTTATCAAAGGCCTGAAACCTTTTTGATAGGCATTCCCTTGCTCGATATATCTAACATTGATCATTCTTGCTTTATTGCATGTGTCCATCTCTTTCATAGTGAGTGCATAAAGGTTTATGGCCTTTGTTTTTGACATGATGAACCACCTTGCCTTGTGACCAAGCTGATAGATTTTTATAGTAATACCCTAGAATTTTACCAGTATTAATATATTTACCAGTTATGTTAGAAAGGATCTGAGAGGATGAAGTCCATTGTAGGGATTTTTTAAGTTCTACCCTTAGATGGACCAGGTCCCATTTTAACTCCTCATTCTTCTGTAGCGAAGTCATGAGATGCTTTTAGGAATTCTTTAATTTTTCTTCAAGCTTGATCTGAAACTTTGAGGATTCTTTCTTCCCCTTAATATTTGTATCATCTACTTTCTAACTCAACAAGCTTAGATTTTCATATTTCAACTTAGCAACTTGTTCATTAGTTTTAGATATTTGGAGAGTCAAAGCTATCATCTCAAGCTCCCGATCTTCTATTTTTTCATCTAGAACATTATTATTCTCTTTATCTTCATGTTTCCCATCTTTCTTAGATTCACTGGAGGAATTCCCCCAGACAGCTAAGGCTTGCTTGACTACAAAATTCACTGTAGCTCTTTTGCTTAATTATATAGGGACCTAGTCTGTTTTCCTTCCTTTGTAATCTTCAGTCTCGAGATATTTCTAATAGTAAATTTTGTTCATTGGACAGTCCTTAATGAAATGTTCAGGACTTCCTTAAACCTCCATAGTACCTCCCTTTTTGCTACTACTTCCTATTTTTTGAAAAGGGCCACTTTTCTTCATAGCTCTAACAATTTTTTTTCCAAATAGGCAACATCAATGTCTTCTTCATTACATTATGATTTTAATGCCCTTAGTGCTAGAAAATTTTCCTATTTTTCTTATTTCTTCTCTTGTTCTTGCTGCTTATTAAGTTTATATGTCTTTAAATAACCAATAAGCTCATCCATAGTGAGAGTTTACAAGTTTCTTGCCTCATTTATAGCATCTACTTTGTGTTCCCAAGATTTTGGCAGAACCCCAAGAATTTTCCTCATTTGCTTATACAATAGAATTTCTTATCCTAAGTAGTGTAGCTCATTTGTGATTGAAGTAAATCTTTTATACATTTCCTGTATTTTCTCTCCGTTTTATGTGGTGAACGTTTCATACTGGGTAGTCAGCATGTCAACTTTGGAATCCTTCATATCTGTAGTTTCCTCATGAGCTTTTTTCAAGAAGTCCCAGATTTCTTTAGCATTTTCATATGCAGAAATTCTGTCGTATTCAGCAGGCCCTATACCACAAATTAGCAATTTCTTAGCCATGTATTTTTTCTCAATTTTCATTCTATCTTCATCTACATACTCTCTCCTGCTTTTGATAACTATTCTAGTTATTTCTCCTTCTTTTACTTCTTCAACAGGGACATGAGGACCACAAAAAATTATGTCCATCAAATCATTATCCTTAGCAATAATAAAGTTAAACGTCCTGGTTTTTCACCCCCATAGTACTACTCATTAAATATTGGTGGTCTAGTGGTAAATTGCTCTTCTTTTAGGTTAGGTGGAGCATCCATACTGACCAAATCACTCTAGGTGTGAATTATTTTGAGAATTTTGGCTCTGATACCAATTGTAGAAATATTATAGGTTGTACTACACTATGATGGATCAGATCCCTCAAAATCAGTCACAACCAATAAAGTAGTAATATAAAAAGAACACACCATAATGCAGGAAACTTAAAGAACACAAGATTTAACGTAGAAATCCCCTTGCTCAAGAGAGGAAAGGCCCCGACTTGCCCTCACAAGAACCTAAAACTCCACTATAATAACACTCTTGATTGCAGACTCCACTAAACCTAACTCTAGGTTTCTCCTAATTGTAGTAACTCTACTATAAGATCAATTTGAAAACTTTGACAAGACTTCTCAATATTGGTTAACTCAAACTAGTTTGAAGATTAGGCAACTCTACCTAAAGTACTCTCAAAATAAGAGAAAAAGAGCATTACTCTTATAGACAAAGTATTTAATTTATAGAATCAAACTGTACTTTTGCTACTTCAGCATAAACAATAAAAGAGAACTTTAGTAATGTTGAATATTAAGTTTTTGCCTTTTACTCTCTTCAGCTTTTTGGGTTTGCAAAAAATGCTTTATAGAGAAGCATCCTTTTCCCTTTATAGATGAGTGATTATTAAGGTTGAAGTGTTATTGGACCAGATGACCTAAATAGTAAAGGTAAAAACTGGACAATTTGTTACACAAGAGGACAAAACTTTGCAGACCCGTGCCAGCTGTACTGTAGTCTTGAACATCCAGGGAATTGGTCTCTTGTAGTCTGCTGGTCATCATCAAAACGTGATACAATAGTTTGGATATCCAATATTGAAAAAATAAATTATTTTCCCCCCGTTCCGATTTACTTGTCACTTTTTGATTTGTCATACCAATTAAGAAAATAATTATTTGTATAGCGACTTTAAAATATTACTCTATTAATTGATACTTAGTATAAGTATTGAAAAATAATTTGAAGAATAAATAATTAATGCTAAAACTAGGAATAAAACATGATTTTCTTTTTGTATTTTCTTAATTTATCAAAAATGAGCTTTTTGTATGACTTGATATGAAGGAAAATCTACAAAAATATTTTGTACCACCCAGGAGTTGTCTCCTCTCTCTCTCTCCCCCAACGGCTCTCTCCCCCCTCTCTCTCTCTCCCTACCCTCTCTCCACCCCCAGCTTACCGGCCCCGGTCCCCGTCGCCGTCGCTGACCTTCGGTGCCGACCCGATCCGGCCGCCGGCTCCGACCAACGGTCGCCGGAGCTGACCAGACCGCCGGCGACAACCTCCGGTCGCCGGCTCTCCCTCTCTCTCTCTCTCCCTACCCCCTC
>NW_025896087.1:2479691-2492434 GCF_002878395.1 Capsicum annuum | reverse complement strand
CTAAGTGGGAATACACTGGGTTTGTTGTTGTTGTTGTTGTTGTTGTTAATTTATCAAAAATGACAGGTAAAACTAAAATAAAATTTTAAAAATAGTAACAACTAAGTCAAAACTTAGGGAGTATTTAT
Source organism: Capsicum annuum (assembly GCF_002878395.1). Lineage (NCBI taxonomy): Eukaryota > Viridiplantae > Streptophyta > Magnoliopsida > Solanales > Solanaceae > Capsicum > Capsicum annuum. Next base: position 2,492,306 of record NW_025896087.1, on the reverse strand, counting down.
TTGGACCAGGCAGAAAGGAAGAAAAGGTAGAGTTGGTAAAGTAAAGAGAGAGCAACGTCTATGGATTCTTCATTTTTCGTGAATATGAGAAGTGGGATAAGAAAACATACCAGAAATAATTCAGTAAATTTATAATGGGAATCTTAAAAGTTGGTATAATACTTAAATATGTCATTTAACTTGCCCTCAAGTCACATCTATGACCTCTATCTTTTAGTGTGTAAAAGTAGGCACTTAAACTTGTGTAAAGTTGAACAAATACATACACATATCTCATATGGCATAATACACACAGGACATCTTGTAGGACAAGAATTAGCCATGTAGGATGCCTTATATGACATGTGTCTGCTTATTCAACTTTATTTAAGTTTTAGTATCTACTTGTGCAAACCCAAAGTTGAACCTCATAGGTGTTGTCTGAGGCAAAGTTAAAGGGTACGCTTATGTTTTGTGTCTTAAAAGTCTCTTGTTGGGGACTGAACTCAACACATTACACACACACATATAAGTGTTTAGATAGATAATACTCCTTGCGTTTCGTATTAGTTGGACCCTAAGGTCTTGACACACCTATTAAGAAATCAATAAATAGAGATGTATTTTACACATTTACCATTATATACCTTTTAAATTGCTATAATCAATGCAATGATTAAACATTGAAATTTTGTATATATTTCTCCATCCCATTTAATACGTCTAGAACATTGAGTATTTTGAAACTAGTAATACTCATTTAATTTCAATTTTGAGAATTGAGATCACCATTCAATAATTTTGAAAACTATAGATGTATTGAGCATTCCTATCAAGGGTAAAATGGGAAACATATGTATAAAATATTCTTGATTTTAGAACATGAACATCTAAATTGATACAAATAATTTTTAAAAAGAAGACCAATCAATATGAAACGGAGGGAGTATCTATACTAACACTTCAGCATGTCTAATAATACTGCTCGAAGTGCTGAAAAAATTGCAGGCAATGTTGATCTTTTAACCAAGATTTTACTACTCCTTCCTGCAAGGCCTCTCTTTAGGTTCAAACTTGTTTCCAAGTGGTGGATGTTTCTCATCTATGATCCTTGTTTTTCTTCCCTATGGAAGCCTGAATCATTCCTTAGTGCACTCATTCTTCGGTCGCCTTATTTCTATGGTCCTTGTTACATTCCTGAAGAGACAATGTCAAAGACGTTTGCTAGATTTTTGGATTTTATCGAAGGCAATCTCTTAGACGATTGTGAAGTTTGAAGTTGTTGTGATGGTTTAGTACTATGTCACAAATGTATAAACTTCATCGGTACAATTCATATATACTTTGTGTGTAACTCAACTACAAAGGAATTTAATACACTTCCAAGCCCAAATATGTACTCTCCAAACATGAATTTGGCCTTTGACCATTAAATATCATCCATGAAAAAATTATCACCATTGAGGGTGGTCTAGATATTGAGATATAACTTTGTGAATCCAACTCCTGGAGACAATCTAGAGATCAGATTACACAACAATTTAAAGGATATGTTGGTGGAGGTGGAGTTTTCTTCAATGGATCAATCTTTTGGGTAGTGGCGGAGTTCTATAGCTTTTTCTATATTGATATTCATAGAGAAACTTTCCATTCTTATCCAATGCCAAACATGGTTTGAAATGGGTAGTGGCGGAGTTCTATAGCTTTTGCAGAATGGAAATTTGCATCTGGTTTGTCTCCAGTGGTATCATTTTGATGTGTTTGAAATGGGAAATGACGACTACTCTTGGAGCCTAAAGTATCACATTGATTTATCACTGACTCCTCATGCATATAGAATTAGTGATATTGTTTACAGTACTAGATGTCCACGAGATTCATCTTTTCTGTTGGTTTTAGCTTTGAAATTAAAGAAATAATAGAGAAAAACTTGACCTCTTGAATAAATCTGCCAATTCATCTTTGGTCTTGCAAGACTTGTGTGCATCTTCTGTTGGATTAAATAAGAAACTTTTGCCTCTCATATCTACTTGTAAAATCTCATGATTATTGGAATCAAAGATTCGACAATATTTATCTACAAATAATAATTTAAATTCTTCTTCCATTTTTTGGCCAACACTTAACAAACATTTATCAATATCGGGCACGTAAAAGAAATTTGGAATTATTTTGTACCTGAAATTGTTTTGATTGCAACATTTCTTCTTCTTCTACCGGAATATAGTCACCATTCTCAATTTTGACGTTCTTATTTTCCAAAGGTATAAATACTTTAAAAAGAATTTTGTCATATGTCATGTGATTTGTACAACCATTGTCAATCAGCCAAAAATCAGATCTCTTTGTTGAAATATATGTTGCCACATATAATTGATCTTCTTCTTCTTTGGTGACTTGGGCATCTTATTCTATCACGACTCGAGCCGAGGCCCTGGCCACCATGGGCATCCCGAATCATGAAGTCTCAAGAGACCCCTTAGCATGTAATCATAAGCATAATCCATACATAAATCAAAATACGGAAGGTATAATAATATTCAATGGAGATTCATTATAATACAAACTGTGTCAAGAAAATTATGACAATAAAATACTCAAATCTCCTCTACGAAGCCTCTAATGAAACTAACTATCTAGATCGAGACAAAGCTCTCGACTGGACCATATATTGAAAGACTCAATATATAAGTAAATGCCTTCCCAAAGATGGATGGTTCACCCATTTTGATCATATCCCAAGTGTTATACTGATGTGATGGACCATGAGACTATACCACAAAACCTGACATATAAGAAGCTAATACACAAAGGTACTAGTATGTGAAACAAATCCAAAATATCATATTTTTATACAAAATAGGTGAGAGCATTTCATAAAATATTTAGCATAATTTATATGAAAACATATGGGCATAGTTTGATGAATTGCAAAACATTGTCCCTGTAATCGTGACAACTTCATTATTCCTCTTCTGAGATAGATGTTACACCCTACATTTCTAGTATCCACAGGCTATATGGGTTTGCTATTAACTCATCAGCCAAACCCCTAGATCTAAGTTTTTTGCTAGGATTGGGGTCCTAAATACTATTCTAGTAGACCAGTGCCTCGTGGGCAAGTATACATTGGCCATAGTCAATCATATCTCCCGAATCAGCAAAACTCTATTTCCAGCAATGAGCCCTTACACTCAAATGCCTTCTTATCATAGCCAAACTTGCAAGTTATTCATATCATATCAAATCTATGGACTTTTTAATTTAAAAACATGTAAATGACCATCAAAAGATTTATCAAATAACACGAGAGTACTCATTATCAAAAGCATATGAAACTTACGCAAACACAATCTCTTTACAAAACTTTAATATGTATTGGTCTATTATTTCAGTAAACACATGTAAATTCTTTAGCAGGAAACATGAATATTTGGAAATCAAGGAAAAAACCCCTTCTCATTCGTTCATAACCAATAGCAAGTTCACAATCAATAGAATAAAAATAGGCTTATACTCCAAAACATGCAATTGAATAACCTATAATGTGTAAATAAAGAAAATTCCATATTGAGTGGTAAAATTCATGGATCATGCTCTCATATCAATTCTCAAAATCATACAATGTTTAAACACGTGTATATAATTCAAATCTATGAAAAATTTCATGAAAATCTCATCAAAACTGGTCCATGATGCATATACTTCAACTTCTCTCAAAACCTTTCTTATATACATAATTTCATACCTTTAAACCTTGTTAAAAAGAATACACCATACCCATGAAGTTTAGGATAGTCCCACATACCTTATAGATGAAGAATACATGGAGAAATTGTCCTTTGAAGTTTACAAACTCAAACCATAGGTTGTTTTCCCCTCTTGTTCTTAAGGAAGATGAGTTAAGGATTTTGGGGTTGATAAAATGTGTATAAGAGCTTTAATTCATCTATAAGTGCTTAGGGATGGTTATGGGACGTGAAAGGACCTTATTGCCCTTAAAATAACACAGAAATATAGCATTTATGCCGCTATGCCTTAAACGTGCAGCATAGCACATGACATGGGCCAAGGTATGCAACGCACAGGATATAGCATAGGCCTTAAGTGAGTGACACATGCCCCATCGCACAGCCCGAACAATGCCTCTTTCAAACACGCATAACTTTTGACTCGAGACTCGGATTAATGAATGGTCAGTGGTGTTGGCAACTAAGACTCGAAGGGCTTCTATTTGATATACAGTAGGCCACATGGATGTTTTCATGCTAGGAGAAAAAATCAATGGAAGTTGACCCAAGTAAAACCATCAACTAAAAGTCAATCGATAAGAAGTTACTCAACATATTGGGTTAGGAAATTCTTATGGTGTAAATTAATGTCCAAGGATATTCCCACACATAGGAAGTATTAATCACACTTATTTATAACTATTAAACATTGGATTTGGATCTATATACATTGAAAAGATGGTTCAACTTTAGCCTAAAAGTGCGGGCTGTTACAACTTCATATTTTTGAGACATGTTTCTGCAAATCAAGCCATCATGGATAGGCTAATTACAGATCTTGTATTATGAATCTGGTCTCTTTCAACATTTAAACAGAGGATGACCTATTCTTCCATAGTGCTGTCAAGGTGGGTAGTTTTTCTTTGAATTATTACCCTTATTTTGAGTCTTGTGGTAGGCTGCCAAAACTTCTTCTACCATACCATCCTACCTCATAAGCCCCCTTTGCTCTTATGCCTGCAATGTATTTAACAATTCTGTCAAGGTAATCTTGGACAGATCTTTTATATTTTTCAAGACAGTTATTTATACTCCGTATCTTTCAGACACTGTAAAAAGAATATTTTCAAAAATTCATGAATCTTTAAATTTTGTGCCAAGAAATTTTACCTTGTTAAAAATACCAAGAAGTTGGTCAGAGTTCTCTTTAATGGTCTTGGATTCCTTTTTTTTTTTTTTGAAATTTGAATTTCCTTATTAGATTCAATAGCTTCATGCCTCGTATTCTTTTATCTCCTAAATATTATTTCTTCAGATAATTCAAAATTTCTTTTGTTGATTTAAGGGCCCGAATTCTTGTGAAAATTGTTGGAGACACACTTTCAAACAAAGTTGCTTTTGTCTTTAATTTTTTGATTTTATTTTTCTTTTGGCTTTTGATCTAGGTCATCTTGGGATTATCGGGCAGCGCAAGAACATCATAATCCTCATCCACGTCCTCCCAAAGATCTAAAGTCTTAAAGTATATCTCTATTATTACTTACCAATGTGTGTAATTCTTACCATCATAGACAGAAGGAGATATTTGGAAAAAGTTATTTGCAGAATTCGTGTCAATCTGGCCCTAGATACCAATGTTTGTTTTTAGCTTTGAAATTAAAGAAATAACAGAGAAAGATTTGAAGAGAAAATATACTGCAATTGTATTTTCAAAGAAAATTATTTTATTCATAACTCAAAGACATATAATTATAGCTAAATTTCTAACTAGACTTTAATTAAAATTCAAATTCAAATAACAAAGAAATAACTAATTCCTAAGTCTAACCCACATTCAACTCTAAAAATTTAAAACTACTAATAGTTATTACTTTGTTGGGTACTATATAGTTTTGATAATTAAGAATGTGACATTAAAAATGATTGTCAAACTGGTTCACAGACACATTGTCTCATGTAGCTGAACTGATAGCAAAATCATCGATGATTAATGACAATGGTGCAAGAATCACGAACCAAATATGTGCTTAATTTTGATAAACTCAAGGAAACAAACGTGTGCTGATTTAAAGAGTTGGAGTTTGACTACAACACTAAGGAGACATGAGTTCAAATTAATGGAGTCTTACTTGAAGTAGACCTCTATATAATGAGAGTTCTGATTAAAGGGGGTGTTTGAAATAAATAATGACTTTTTGGAAAGTTGTGCTTAAATAGAAGATGTATCATTCAAATTAACTTACACACTTATAGAGAAAGAAAAGGTTAACACAATCAAATTGAGAAATTTCATAATTGAGAGAATTCTGACTGAAGATTCAACTGCTGTCAGTACAAAGAAGCAGACTGATGAACCTATTCCATAAGATTAAGCACTACAGTTCATGAGTTAGTTTAAATGTATTGTTCTTATTGAGTTGTAATCTATTGCTTTCCAAATTTGATTGTTTAGGAACAATACTGAAGTGAGTTTACTTCATTTTCAGATAACTTGAAGTGGGTTTAACAGTCAAGGGTGATTGTTGAGTTCTGGAAATTAGAGTTTATTATTTGTAGTTATTGAGGTATAAGAATTAGAGTTTATAATTTCTAGTGTATAAGAGTATTTTAAGCATTCATTGTTAAGGTTTAGAGTTATTTAGTGAAGTTGGGGTTAAATCTTATAGAGGTACATGATGAGGTTTTTTAACACCTTTTGAGCCGGGTATTTTCCATTTAAAAATGATTGTGTTCTCTACTTACTCTATTTACTACTTTCACAGGAACACGCTAGGCAACACATTCCATACATAGGAAAAAACTAGGATAAAATAAGGTATTGAGTAGGGTATGTACTCTAACAAGTGATATCAGAGAGGAGTTGTCTCAAAAATGGTTAGAACCTAAGACAAAGATCAACAAGATGAATTCCACACCATCTTCTTGTCAGAGGGTAGGTTAATACACTACTAGACCTCCACTCTTTGACGATAATCATTTTATTTGGTGGAAAGCTAGGATGGAATATTCATTCAAGAAGAAGACTACGAGATATGAGGACAGAATTACTGATGGTCCAACTATCCCAATGAAGCTGGTTGATGGAGAACAAGTCAAGAAAGTGAGAAGTGAATATACTATTGATGACTTGTTTGCACTAAGGAAAAATGCAAAGGCTAAGAACATTTTAGTGTGTGTAATAGGTCCAGATGAGTACAACAGAGTGTCTACTTGCACAACAGCTAATCAAATTTAGGATGCCTTGGTTAATTCTCATTAGGACATCACTCAAGTGATAATTTGGAATTTTTCTCCTCTCTAATGAATATGAGGTTTTTATGATGAAGGATAATGAATCTATTCATTAGATAATGTCAAGACCACTACTTTAACAAATGAATTTACTTCCCATGAAAAGTCATCTTTACTGAGGAAAAAATTGAGAAAATGTTGAGAGTTTTTCCTAAATCTAAATGGGATGTAAAGGTTGCTGCGATTAGAAAGGAAAAGGATCTATGTAGGATGACTTTGGATGAACTAGTGGGAAATATGAAGAATTACGAGATGCAGATTGATGAATTAAAGAAGGAAATGACAACTCCTAAAATAACCTTGGTCTTAAAGGTTTCACACAGTGATGAAGAAGATGATCTGACTGAAGAACAGGTTGCATTTATAGCTAAAAATATTAGCAAATTCTTCAAAAAGAAGAATGTTACAAGTAGCAAAAACCATTCCAATGACAATCCCACTGGGTGTTATAAGTGTGGTAAAATTGATCATAAAATTCTAGATTGTCCAGTATGGGAAATTGAATGGAGAAAAGAAAGAGCTAAGAAAAAATTAAAAGAAAAGGCTAAGAAGAAGGAGAATGAATAATATGATATGGTGGATACTTGGGGATCTTACTCGGAAGAATCAGATATAGAAGAGGTAGATGAAACTTCTCTCATGCCAATTGGAGATTCAGACATGGAAAAGGAAGATGACACCTCTAAGGTAAGTGTTCCTGAACTTAAAAAGAAATTATATTTATTTTCTAAAGAAAGTCTTGTTTCTCTGGTTAGTACTTTAATAGATTATTTCCAAGAATTAACTTCTGATAGCGATGAGTTATTCAATAGTCTTGCAAGTCTTAAGTTTGACCTTAATGATCTGGAAACTTGCAAAAACAGTGTTGAAAAGGAAACAACACTCTCATGGAACATATTAATCAACTTAATTCTTAAAATTCAAAACTAAAATTTTAGATCTTGAAACAGACTATTTCTTCAAAAGGCAAAATGTGAAAACTGATGAACATAAAGAACTTGAGCTCGAGTTGACCAAGGTTAGATAAGAACGGTATTATGAAAAGAAAAAGGTAGATAGGTTAAGCCAAGAAATCTCTAAGCTGAAACTTGATCTTGAAAGGGATAATAGATGGACAAATTCCTCAAGAATTGTTCATCAATTAGGAGATAGGACTCATAGTGAAAAGGCCTGATTAGTATTTTATAAGAGATACAATGTTACTAATGATTTGTGCTATATTTGTGGAAATCTTGGACATCCAACTACTGAATGTCCAATTTCTAATTAAATCAGGTCAAGGAGTACTTGTCTGACAAAGAAATCCGATTTCATAAAAGCCTAGACAAATAAAAAATATAACAAAACTAGTCAGAGAAATAGGTCACATAACCTGTTGCCTCATTAGGCTAGAAAAACCTGATTCATTCTTTTTATCAAAAGAAAAGACCCAAGCTTGTTTTTGTGCCTAACATTAACTCCTAATTTATTTTCCAGGTGAGAATGAAAGGAGGAAAACAAAATTAGTACGTGGATAGCTCTAGATCAAGGAATAAGACTGGAAGAGAATAATGTTTCTTTCAATTACCATATTTAAAGGAGGGTGGATTGTTTTGGAGATGGAAAAAAGAGCACAAAGATTGGGAGAACTAAAATAATAGCCTTTTTAAAGATGGTCAGATTTGTAATGCTCGTGTAAGGGGGATGCAAGAGTGATCCTCTTGCAAATAAAATCAAATAAGTATGATCTAGTGCTTAGACCTGGTTTGTATGAATCTTTGTGTACTAATGTAAAAAATAGAGAAGGTAAGAGGATGACGGTGAAACTGATGAGCATGTATAGGAACAAGTTGTACCACCTGTTCCAACTTCTGTATAGACGGGGACATATAGATAGGACCAACAACAAATCAAGAAAGTGATTCTTTAATAACAACAACACAAGTTGCTGATAATTTTGTTTGTAGTTCATAAGAATTGATGTTGTCAAAAGAATCTTAGGATATCTCAAGGGAATCAAGGACTTGAGACTATGGGTATCCAAAGAAAAATAATTTCACTCTTGTTGACTATGTGGGTTACTTAATTGATTGGAGAAGCAACAAAGAAACTAAGTAGAGAGCATTTTGAAAAGAATAGGTTAGACTTGGGATGATCGTGAACACCCTTTAACGATTATCTATAATAATTATTTTCTTTGTAATCTTATTAGCTAAAAAGTTATTCAATTCAGTCTTGCACATTTAGTTGTGTGTCTCAATTCTAGATTTTTTACACTTCTAACCTAATTTTGTATAAGATTGTGCAAAAAAATAGATATAAGAAAGCAATTAATACCACAAAGTTCTTCTTATCAGGTATGTTCTACACTGACATATGCATAGGCTATCTAAGTTGAAACAGTTGGGCACTCCTCTTCAATTCCTCTCACCTCATCCTCCCTTTGTTCTATAAAACTGACGAATTGGCAAATGAATTTTTTTGGTTATCTCTCTAAATTCACTCAAAAAAATACATCTTTGCACTCTGTCAAAAGCATGCATCCTCATCATCCTCTCCCATCAAACCATTATTTGACTAAACTTTCTTTGATTCTCTTCTAATGATTGTAAACAAATGTGTTGATCCTAAACCAGAAATTCATCTTTCTCTCTTAATAAAAATATCAGTTTTACACCTTGGATTTGCCGAGCTTGATCATCAATCACATGCAACAAATAATTCTAAAGAATGAAAAATGACTTGCTCTCCCATTTAGTAGTTATTGTTTGAATTTTTAAAAAATAAATGATGTTCTTAAATAGATGAATCATGCTGCTCTACCTATTTCAATAGGGAGCGCTAACACTCAGTTAAAAAATATTGAGAAATACTTTACCTAAGAAAACTTCTGAACTAGAAGCTACACAAGACATTCATGAAGTGGAATAAGTGATCCTTTAGGCTAGGATCATGACTTTGATGTTTGACCCAGATCGAGAGAGGGATGAAAATGTTTGTCATTTTTCAATTGACACTATAGATATCACCTGTTTCACCTTCCTCATTTCCTCCCTACTCTTCAAATCCTTAGCCACGTCTCACTCCTGTACCGCATCCTTTTTTATTAATGCTATATTGTTTTGCTTTGTTAAGTACTAGCTTAGGTTTAATATGGAACATACTATAGCAGCTTCATGGAATGGTTATCTTTACTTAGCTGACTAATATTCTTTCTCTCTTTAATACATAACTATGTTGGATAAAGTCTTTGTCTGATTATTTTTGTGATAGCCTGGTGGCCATGAATAACATAACTAATTACTTTGGCTAGTATATTATTGCATTAAAATGTTTTTTTGGTGATGCCAAAAGAGAGAAGATAAGGGTTGTGTAATGTTAATAACTAATTGACTATCCTTTTACATTCTAGTGTTTCATACTTCAGTGCCTATAGATAAAGATGTTTAAAAGCATAACAATAAGAGGTTTTTCATCATAAGAAAGGGAAATTTGTTGGGTACTATGTAGTTTTGATGATTGACAACGTGATATAAAACATGTCAGTCAAGTTTATTCACAAACACATTATCTCATATAGCTGAACTGATAGCAAAATCATCGATGATTAAATACAAGGTTGCAAGAATCACGAACAAGATGTGTGGTTAATGTTAATAAACAAAAGGAAATAAACATTTGCTGATTTAAAGAGTTGGAGTTTGACTATAACACTAAGGAGACAAGAGTTGGAATTGAAGAGGAGTCTCACTTGAAGTAGAAATTTATTCAATAAGAGTTCTAATTGAAGGGGGAGTTTTAAATAAAGAATCACTCTTTTAAAAATTGTTCTTATATAGAATATGTATCATTTAGAGTAACTTATGCACTTACAGAGAGAGAAAAGGCTAAACACAATCAAATTGATAAAGTTCATAATAGAGAGAATTCTGTTACACCCCGTAAAAGTCATGCATGGATTAGCCTTTAATAGAGTGCTCTTAGACTTAAAAACTTGAAAATTTTTCTAAGTGTAACGTAGAGTCATTTTAGTTGGCAATGTTTGGGATACAACTTTTCAACCTTTCCGACCTCTATTTTTAGATTTTCAAGTTGCGTTACGATCGGACAAGCTCATAGTACATCTTGGATAAGTTTTAGAATTATTCGGAATGCATAAGGCTGTGTTTGGATTTCAAAACAGTAGAAAAACGCATAGCCTATTGCCCAATTTTCAGCATTTCAGGGTTGACTTCAAACGATCATAAATCTCTGAATATAATGAAATGGGAGAGATGCTACCTATCAAATGAAATCGCTTTGAGTCTTCTATCAAATACAACTATTTTCATCCAAATCAAACATTTGAGTAAGGAGTTATACCCATTTTACTTCAGCCTATCAGCTTTTCAACTGAGGGACAGTTTTGACTTTGTTTGTTTTCTTAGGGGCATTTTAATCATTTCACCTCACTCAAATTTCATCTGTAACACCAGATTTATCCCGCAATTCATCAAAATATAATATTTTTCTCAAATTTTCTCTCAAGAACACCCCTTAGGGTTTCAAACAAAAATCTCAAATAACTCAAGATTCAACCATGGGTATTGGAAGATAATTAGAGATTTGGAATCCCCACATTGTAGGCTTTAAGGATCATCCCTCAATTTATTAAGTAGAGGTACGCGGGACTTTCCTAAATTCTTATGGGCATAGAAAATCATGTTTTAGAATAGAGTTTTTAAATTGTAAACATATTCATGTTTTTAGAAGCTTTAATGACATTGTGTTGGTCTTTTGGCCCTCCCCAAAGTGATTTGAAAGTTTATATGTATATGTATGTATGTGTTTCAGTCTTGAGAGCATGAATTATAAAGAATCCCTCTTGTGTTGTGAGCTTTCCCATTTTCATATGGTATGAATTGTTTTGAATGCGTTTTGAAAAGAATGATATGATTTTTTGAACACGCAAGAGAGGGTTGTGAATGTTGAATATGCATATAATGAAAGAGTGCATGGATTTGCCAAAAGCACATGACCACTATATGTTTGATGAAAGTTTTGCATGGTTTTGACTTAATTTTTGAAACATGAAATCTCTTCTGCAAATTACATGTCTGGGTGGTTTGAAAACTATATTTTTATGAAAGATCATGCTTATGAAATTATGGCTCAGAAATAAGACTTACAAGTCTTGGTGTGACGACACCAACTCAGATTTTTCCATGATAATTTAGAACAGATTTAAATGCATGTTTGAAATCAGACATTTTAGATGTTGAAACTAGAAACATGCATGTTTCAGAATAGGATAAAAATTGGGTATAAATAGAGCTTAGGTGGTTCCATGAAGAAGGCATGGGTTCAGACAATTCGTTGCCTAAAACTGTGATTTGCCGATCCGAGATTATATATTACACTGGCCTAGAGCCCTGTGGCATATCAGATTCAAGAACTCCAACCCTTGCAACACACTCGGGTTGGAGGTTTCCCCGCCGAGTCAATAGCGGATTCCATACCGCCTGTGGAATATCAGATTTGTAGGGGATACCACCTATCTTAAAAGTAATACACAGATTAGAATTTGAAGTTTGCACACAGGTTACATGTTTTCAGAAAATGCCCATGTGTTTTCAGAAACTACTTTATGCATGAT